>NC_039366.1:62041598-62120258 GCF_003573695.1 Papaver somniferum
GAGCTTGTCATCTACCGTCTACGATACCCGAAAGAATCTCCAACAAGCCGTCCGGACCTGAAGACTGTCTGTTACCGCACCTGCAGCTTTCCAACGTGACACAACTTCCTGGAGAGAGCCCATCATCATACATTAAGAGGTTCCGAGCTCAAGTAAGTCTCACCACGCAACCCTTTTTGCAACCAATCACTCCTCACTCTGACAAGTCCTGGGGACTGGTTCCAACCAACAAACCAACCCCGACTAGGAGATGTGAATGGGAGGCCGACCCCTTCAAACGTTTTATCAAGAGCTTAGAGGTTGTCTCGATCAAAGACGATATGGCAAAGGTCCAAGTATCTGCACGCCCAAACCCATTTGGAATTGGAGATCTGGTGACGAAGATGACTACATTCAAGGTTGGGAGCATGACAGTGAAAATGACCACTCCACCTGACTCTCCCACCGAAAGAGAGGATGAACCATACCTGGTAGCAGATGTTATCCTAGGCGGCTACCGCAAGCTCATCAATGCTGACAAGCTGGAAGACGTAACAATTCACTCACGATGGCTCAAACCCTACAATACTTAAGACGATGTGCTACCACTTTCCAGCGTCCTCCACACATTAAAAAAAACGTTGTGTTATTTCCTCCAGCGTGTTTCTTTTGCAATTACCTTTTCATACCATATTTGTAATTCCTCCAGAAAATGATTGCAATACTTGCATTCATAATTAGGGTTTCAATGTTCAATCTTCAAGTTAATTGAAATACTATTTCCATCTAAGAACTTCTTTACCCCCTAAAGGAAGACACAAAATCCTGAGTCAGCCTAAATCAACCCACTAGAGCAAGCCAGGAAGGAAACCCTAAGCAAACATTTCGTAAGAAGTCAAGAATATGTGCAGAAAAGAAGATGCTTTGAGCTATTTATCCCAGCAAGACCAGGGAGATCTCGCGTCAGGAGCACATACAGGTCCGTGGTATTCCATTATGGAATTATTTCTTTTATCATGAAAAATCACATACATATGAAGGCACACCATTATGCCTGAAAAAGTTTAGATGTAGTCTTACAAAAGATTATAACACAAAAACCTTTATTCAAACAAGCAAACAAAAGAAGAAGATCTTGAACTCAGCCGCCACTGGGTACAAGGAAGATGTTCACGAATTACGAGAATACATTTGAAAAGAGAAAAAGAAGAAAAGAGGTTTAGCCATCAAGAAGGTCGACCGCGCCTACACCACCGCTAGGACCTTCTTCAACACCATCGCCATCGTGGACCGTTACTGCTTCTTCCTCCGGATCTGCCTCAGCTTCCGCTTCGGATATTTCTGCAGCAATGCTATCCGCCTCAACAACATCAATAGAGACTGATTCCACATCTTCCTCAAGAGCCACGGCAGCGTCAGGAATTGTGTTGAGCACTTTCACTCAAGTTCGTCTATGTCGGAATCGAGGATTGTCATGCCATCATGGATTGGGTAATCATATTTATCTTCACCGAGAGGCCGTTTGTGTTCAACCCTCCGCCTCTTTAGCCGTGCTGCAAATCTCTCAGCTCTTGCGCTTGTTGATTCTCGCAATGCTTCATCGTGCCTCCATTGCTCCTCCATATCGATCGCAGCTGAAAGGGCGCAGATGCGTCCCCTGGTAATACGCAGGTGCATAATGGACATCCCATGTATAGCACGATCGACTTCACGGAGTGGGAGATCAATTTTATCCATTACCTCCTCATGTGCACCAGCCTCCTCAGGCTTATTGACTTCGAAACTTTTTTCTGGAGAAGTTACAGAGTGATCATCACCAATCGCCTCCATGATAAACTGTGAAGAAGAAGAAGTTATGGTTACAAAAAAAATCATCATTATTGTTAATGGATCAGAAGATCAGATAAGCGCGGATCAGTACCTGGAATATAGAAGAAAACGATTCTGTGATAGGACGAGTCCTTAGAATTTTCTTTATATTTCACGAGCCAACGGAACCCCATGGAGAAAGGGAGTCTTCACTTGCCACCTATAAAGGCTGCTAATTTGGGATAAATATCAACAATGCTTATCGGATATATTTGAGAGAAGTCGCCGTATAATGGAAGGGAGTACACCCAATCCAAGAAGCGGTCCAAGCTCTGTCCAGATATGTGCGGAGGACACCAAAGGGAACCGGCTCACCCGACCAAGTCCTGCTTCCCCCACAACCCTAATCAGGTTCGACCAGCCAGACAGCACCTGACGATATCTATCTATGCGGTAAATGCATATTTACTCTAGCTTAATCATTTCAGTATACAAATTTGTCACTATATCATGCCTACCCCACAATAGTGTAACCATTATGCGCTAGGCAGGGACTTAATGTTGATGGTGGATTTTCATTTAAGGCTAAAATTGTAAAAGCCAAAATTATGCGCTGATTTCCTGCAAAGGATAAAGCCACTGATAAAATGATGAATACTTCTTCACTTCGCTAATTTACTTAGAATGGAGCATGTAGCAACAGTCCCATGTACCCTATGAATTTATGGCATCATGGACAGCCTTGTATTTCCTGTGTTGTTCCCACTGAACTCTCATTATTGGTGCGGCATGACGACTGAGTGTTACTCTTAGCAGAGTAACACGAATCTCCAAGTATCACTAATGAGGCATGCACGAAATACCTGTACAGGCTACAACTCTCGGTGTGTTATACTATCCCGATTAAGCATATTTGAATCATGACTGACCATATCAGTCTCAGAAACAATCACGACCACGCAAGTTGGCCATATGATTTAACCAGCCTAGACGATCCTCAGCAGGAGCAGGCTACTACATTAATGACCACCAGCGGGCCCACTTATGCCATGGTCGGTCGAATACCTACCATGCCTCCCAAACTACCACCGAACACCAGCCTGAAGTTGGATGTCCAGATTGGTACGGAGCAGCTTGGAGGAATCGTACAAACAAAGGCCGCCTATGGCAGTCTCAAGTTCATCACGTCCGTCCAACTTCACCGGCGTGGTTGGACGGCGTGGATCAGCCCAAATCCGGTCGAACAAGCGCCGTGGTGTACACCGGCGGACCTTCTTCCTACCTGCATGACTGACTCTTCCTTAACCTGACCAGATTGCAATATACGATTGTCCGAAGTTGTGTCAGCGTGAAGAATTGAGGGTCGCAGGAAATTCCACTAAAGGTCCCAAATTGATCACGACCATCCAAGTTCACCGGCATGATAGGATGGCTTAGATCAGACCCTTAGCGACCAGGCAGGTATTGGCGCGTTCACCACCGGCCCAACGTGGGCCCCACATGGTCGACCTCCCCAAAGGAGAAGCGCGGCTTTCCAATTCGTCCAGCCAAAGTAGCGTAGACGTGAAACCCTAATTAGGGTTTGCGGCACATCACATGTGTCGCAAATCAGTCTCAACTTTCCATCTTCGCAGGTATAGATGGAGGGTGTAGATGTAGATTCAAACGTACTAGAGCATGTCAACACAATTACCATGGGACCGCCTACATATATGACTAATCGGTCAAGACCAACTATGGTTGGTTGTCTCGATTTGTGCGCCCAAACTAGGCATGGCCGCGCGTTTTCAATAGCAAATCGATCTCGACCACTCAACTTTGCCGGACAAATTGAGTGGCTTAGATCATATCTTCATGAGACAGTGAGGTATGGACGTGTACACTGGCCTTCCGAATACACGCCTGACTGATCGTCCAAGACCGACCATGATTGGTCATCTCGAAACGCACGCTCGAAGTAGGCACGACGTGCAGACTTCAATTCCTTTGCGGCATGGGATTTCTGTCGCAAATCAATCTCAGCCGCTCCTCTTTTCCAGGCAAATTGAGTGGCTTAAATTGCATCTCCATGGGACAGTGAGGTACAGACACCTACACCAGCATGCCGTCTACATGCATGCCCAATCGGCCTTGCCAAAAACGTGTCCCATGCCTGGATTCGACCAAGCTAAAGGTTGGTGTTCGAGCATCTCCTAAACCCTAATCCGACGGTCGCAGATATGGGTCGCAAGCCATCTCTTCCGTCCAACTTCGCCAGCCTGGACGGACCGCCTAAGACAGGAGTTAGGCGATCCGTGAGGTATCACCACGATCACCATCCACCAGTCTTCCACAGAGAGTGATCGGTCAAGTCAGGGCTTACCTATACAGCCTCCAAACGATCACTCGAAGATGGTTGGGCGTGATGCTATACTTAATCCGCGACTTACTCCGTTAAGCCTTAAAACAACGATGCTTCATACACGTTGAATATATTCGATGTGTTACATGCATAGAATGCACACGATATTTCATAAATATCGACTTCCTAAATAACTTAGTAATTTAACCTAGCATCACATGCTTTCTGTGGGTCCCACGATCCACACACTCGAGACATTAATCATGTCACAAACTGGGGGATACATACTGGGGTATCGTTCTGGCGGTTTACAGCGTGCAGCGCACAACGCGCCATCACAAGAACGTGTCAGGAAGACATGGACGGTTAGTGATGATGGGAGAAGTGGGCAAGACTGATCGTGTGACACTAACACACGCAACTGCACTACTTCATCACTCCACTTTCTCCACTTCCCACGAGAGATGTGGGTAAGGCTCAATGACTTGTATAAATAGGTTCTCCTCCCTATTTCAAGAACAAGACAAGACAGAAACCAAGTGTTGATACAATCGTATTCAAACACCATAACTGATAGTTTACATCATGCAAGCCAGTTCAGCTTTCTGATACAAGTCATAAAACAGCCAACACCTTCACAATCTCAACACCTTCTTCGCTTCCCTCCCTAAGATCAACCCCATCTCCTTCACTTTGTGACCGAAGCAAGTCTGGAACGGTCATTTCTTGGTTTAGGCCAGAATTGTACAGATTGATTTCTCGAATCACAAGCACTCCCGTGCAGTGCATTTTTTTAGGGTTTAGATTCATTTCTCATCCACACACCCCAAATTACCAAAAACGGCAGAAATATTTTTCACCCATAAACATTCTTGTTAAGGCATTCGATTAGACTTGGATAACCGAAAACTCCACTTTGATAAGTCTAACTAAGATCAGAATTAACTTAGTTTCTCTTATCCGGAATCGAATTGGACTAAACAACTCATCCCGTAAACATATTCTTTTGTCAAGCCATAAATAATTCATACAAACCAAAAAAAATCAACTAGCATAATTATTCACCTCAACCGGAAGCAATTGAAACAACATAAACATTAAAGCACCGCAATTGCACCGTAAATTTTGTAAGCCTAAATAATTGATACCACACAACAAAGTAAGATAACAATAGTTTTTCTTAACCGGAACCAATTGAATCACACACACATCCAAACACACATAATGGAATAAAAACATCAATTGTACCGAAATTTTGTTAAGCAAAAGCAAAAAGATATAAGCAATAACATTAGGCTTTTCTTAAAGAAGAAAACAATTAACTAACAAGATTGTTACCTCAATTTCGCATCCAACTTCTCCAATATGATCGCATCTTCTTCTTCCAGGGAGAATTGATATCGAAATACCATTATGTTGTCATCCTTATGAAAAACAAAAGAATAACAACAACCAACCTTTACCAGAGAAATTGAAAACCGATTTTTAACTATTGCAAGCAAAAGTTGAAAACCCATGAAACACATATGCTTTTATGCTAAACCAAACCGATTCAACATATTGTGACTTTTTCACATATTGTTTCTATCAGATCCCCTCATGATCCTTTGATAAAGCCTACCAACATGGGATAGAACTTAATCCTGCTAAATCAAAAAGTCACCCAAACCATAAGGGTTCACAACATATTATGAGATCGAATATCAAGGTAATAAAACCGAAATCAAACATCTCATAAACATACATAGCATTAAATAAAGCATTCAAGCACAGGCTATGTAAATCAAAAACTGTCACAAGAAAAATTATAAATCAAATAACTATATTCATAATAGTTTTTATTCATAATGAACTTAATACAATCAATGAAAGAAATCAAAAATTGCAGCCTATTTTTCTTATCTCAGTTCTCGTGACGATTGCTTTCAAAAATTGGATTCAAATTCTTCTGAGCACTTTTCTTATCATTAGATAATTTTTTCATTTCAGACAATTGAGAATGAAGGTCCGCTAGTACTTCTTTTGAATCCTTTATCATCAGCTCATGATATCTAATGCAACCTTTAACAGAAAGGATCTGTTTTCTCAGAGAATCTTGAGAGTTATCATCATGAGTTTCAGTCATAACAGATGCACAGAGTGTTAAATCATCAAGGAATGACCCTTCCTTTCCTGGTAGTCTTCTTTCGGACAAGAAGAAGATATATAAGTTTGGAGAAAATCAAGGAATAATTCGATTTATGGAAACCGAGACTGTTTTTTCCCAAAAACAAAAGATAGCTTTTATTTTTCTCAAAAGGAGCAGACATGGTCGACTTGCCCAGATTTATGCTTCCTCACAGTCAGAAATTTTGGGCAACAAGTGAGGATGCATAATTCAACACAATTAATGCGTGTTGAGGTGGAAATGATTCTCACCATAGTTAACAAGGACATCCTTGGGATGACTTATAAACACAATAGACTGTGTTTCCTTCTGTTCTTTCTTTCTCTTGTAATTGTAAGAGTTTGTAGTTTTCTTTTGAGATCTGATAAACATACCAGTCTTCTTTATCCCCTTGCGAAGAGCTTTGATAAGTTTATTTCCGCGAAGGACTGTAGTGAGATTACTTTCTCCACATGAAGGACTTCTCATGTTATCAGAAAAACTAGTTTCTGATTCTCTTGGCTATTTACCCAATTTTTCTTGTTCAGACTTCACCATACGGGTTTTATCTGAAATGAATTTCAAAAGGTTTTCAAGTACCAGACAACCTTTTATTTTCATTGATCTCCAACTCAAGTTGTAGGAGTTGATTAGACTCACAGGATTCATCACTGTTTGAGTTGGCAAGCAGTGCATTACAATTAGATATTTCTTCATTGGATTCTTCCTCTGGAATATCATTAAGAGTGGAGATGTATGCCTTGTTGCACTTATAAATTCTTCTACTGGGACAGTATTTTGCCACATGTCCGAATCTACGGCACTTGAAGCATTGTACTTCCTCGTTACCCTTTTTATGGCAAAACGATAGTGTATCAGGAACACTTTTATCAATGGATAAAATGTCATTTATTCGTTGTGCTAGAAGCACAAGAGTTGAGTCAAGCTCTTTTTCAACATATACCTTGTCTTGTTGACAACAATTCTTAGTTTGATTCTTCAGCAGAATTTATTTATCAAAGATCTTTAACTTTCCTACAAGAGAGCTTCGAGAAAGTATAGAGAGATCATTTCCTTCTATTATGGCATGTTTCTAAGACTCGTATCTAGATGGTAGCGATCTGACAATTTTGCATACTATCTCCTTTTCAGGTATGACCATTCCAAGGGAAAAAGACGCAATAACAATCTCAGAAAGATTAGAGTTAAACTCCTCGAAGGTATCATTATCACCCATCTTGAGATCTTCCCATTCAGATGAAAGGGAAAGAAGTCTAGCTTCTTTTTCAGAATCATCTCCTTCGAATACAGTCTCAAGACTATCCCATGCTTCTTTAGAAGTCCTGCAACTCAGCACATGATGTAGAAGATCATGGCTAACTGTATGTATGATGGCGTTCAAACCAACAAAATTCTGCATTGCACAAATTCTTTCTTCGTGAGTGTAGTCCGCTAAGCGTTTAAACTCAGTTTCTGAATAATCCATCGGTTGTTGATATCCGTCTTCGATTAATAATCAAGTATTGAAATCTCGGGATTGAAGAAAGGCTTTCATAACAGATTTCCACAATGGGTAGTTAGTCCCATTAAATCTTGGTGGTACGTTAATTGAATCATACATGAATTCAATTCTTATATGATGGATCGCACCAAACACAGATTGTTAGATCTTTTCGTGTTTGCCTTCTCTGATACCAATTGAAAAGGCGAGGGTACCCAAATATACCTCAAGCTAAAACTTTTCCTTCCTATAAGTCCTTTCTCCGAAAGTGATTATCTATGGACTGAGTCGAGACAATACAACTAATCGGTTCACACTTCGTATGATCGTCTATGGATATGAGATCAAGACAATACAACAACGAAGTATGTTTACTTGATACAAAGGTTCGGACTTAACCAAACACAATAGGATTGCTTATCAAGTAAATAGGAATTAACATTTGTGTAATTTACTTTAATTATAATAAAACAATTATAATGCGGAAATATAAAGTAAATGACACATCAAGATTTTGTTAACGAGGAAAACCGCAAATGCAGAAAAACCTCGGGACCTTGTCCAGAATTGAATACTCTCAGGATTAAGCCGCTATACAAAATAAACCAACTTCGTATAGTTGAGACCAAGCAACTAAACCTATAGTTCACCTAGTTCCGTCTGTATTCCCACGCCTCCAACTTATGAATAAGTCACGTACTTGGAACAATTCATTTGGTTCGTATTCCAAACAGTAAAGGCACAACAAATCTGTTTGGTATCAACTCTCTTCAACCAAGTGATATGAGTCGGACAAAGGCTCTTCTGTTTATCTTAACATAGACTCCTTCGTCAGGTTCTTAGATCTATCTTATGTTCAATTACCCAAAGTAATCATAAGATTTTGCAATCAATACCTTTAATCCCAAGGAACCGTATTGATGCCGATCTACTCAACTATTCTATCCAATCTACCACAAGGATAAACCGATTATAGTGAGATCCTCTTTTTACCAAAACAAGTATTGTGCACACCAATGATTTATATAACCAAGTCAGAGATCTTCTATCTCTTCTTTGTCTTCAAATCTTCTTAGATCTTCAATAAACACCTTCACACAACTATTTGAATCTCTTGTGATCAATCACACACAGAACGGAGTCTGTTAACAATGGATTATCACAAGATCGTTTTTAGAACTAACAACAGTCTAAAGATCCATGTCGAAACTTCGAACTAGTTTGAGTGAATCTTATATCAGAAGAGAAGATTCTCAAGCATAAATAAACTAGGTGCAATCAAAGTTCAACCACCGTTAGTCAATCAAATCAATCGAAAACAAAAGATAAACCGCAATTATCTAGTTTCCTACCAACGGTACTTGTAGAGCTTCTCAATCCGAAAGAAGTCTTTAAATTGAGCGGCCGTAAGAGATTTCTCCTAATTAGGTTACTCTCCTCTCCGAATATGCGGCTTCACCAGTAACAGTACAACAGAGGAGTTTACTGTCACGAAGGATTAGTTTGCTGGAAATGCAAACTTCAATCATTTATATACAAGGAAGTTTGGACACCAAGGAATTTCCAAAACCGAAAATATTCTCAAGATACTCAATAATAATTTCCATAGTCGGTTTTCATTATTCCTGAGAATGCTCTGTCCAAAATAAATCTCCTGGAAAAATCTTTAACTAGCAAATGCACATTACTAATTCTTATTTTTCATATATAACTAAAAACCTTAATTAAAAGATTCTTAACTTATTTAATTTCGATCCTGGGATTTACTTCCTTCTTAGTCGTTAAGGAATATCTTTGAACAATAAAATATACGCATTATTGCATGTGTTCAGAGTGTGTCGACATCCTTACTTTGTAAGTCCTCTTTCATACTTACACACTTGAAACCGATTTACCACGCTTCCAAACAAGTTTAGAATTGGTTCATCTGAATTTCAAGATCTATGAAATTGATTAAGAACTCTCAATCACAAATCATGGGTTATCTGCAGCTTTGTGCACCTCATCATCATCTACTACATGGATCGGAGTGACTTCAGGATCAGCAGCCGGAGATGTTTCTTTGGCTTTTCCTTTCTTTTAAGCTTTCTCTGACATCTTGTCAGTGAGAGTTTTGAGATAATTGCACAGCTTCTTCTGAGTGTTAGCCATGTCAATCTGATTCTTGGAAACAGTTTCTTGCACCTTCATGAGATCACCTATGGTAGGTGGGTTTTCTATGATTCCTTCGGGAGACCGGCCGAAGAAAGGATTGTCTCCAATGTTGGTTTGCGAATGAGTGGTATCAACAACACCGGTGTTGGAAACAGGAGTAGTTTCTGGAGTACCACCATTGTTGCTAGTGTTAGCGTTGTTTGTGTTAGGATTTGTAACTGAACCTGACCTAAGATCAATCATTTTGTGAAAGTTTGAGATTGCAACCGAGAGATTAACCTCCCACTTTGGTCGCCAATCTGTAGATGGGGAAAAAAGAATTGTTGGTTTTTCAGGGAATTGAAGAGACGAGCGTGTTGTAGAGACTCCTCAACCGAACAAACTGTTTAACCTCCCGGCCTAAACCAAGTCAATGGCCGTTCCAGAGTCAATTCGGTCGCAAAGAGGGAAATGAGTTGATCTGTAGGAGGGAAGCTGAGAATTGCGTGGGATCAATGATTGATCAAGGATTGTGGATGTGTTGAAGGTTTCTGCAAATTTTCCGTGAACTGATGAGTTCGAATAAGTTCTGGGAGATTGACGAATTCTTGAGAGTAATTGCTCGATAAATTCTGTGTAGACGAATGTTGTCTTTTTCAATCATGGATTCAGAGACTTATTTATATTGTCAGAATAGCAAACACCTTTATCCCTGTAAGTGTGACGGTTTCTTGAGTGAAAGAGTGGGAAAGTGGAAGATCGTGGTGAAACCAGTTCCAGGTCGTGCGAAGACTTGGTTGACCGCCCACTAATTTGCTAACTCCTTCAAACCGCTTGCACGACTTACTCACATTTCTCATCGTGGATGAATCCACGTGTCGTAGGCCGCCAAACCAAAACCCTAATTGACATCCCCCATGTGACATGATTGATGTCTCACGAATCGTGGAGTCTGCATGACAGATGTGTATTTTATTAGTCAGTTGTTGACTAATTAGACAATGAGTCTAAGTTTTGTTAAATCGAGCATGAGTGATCGAATGCTCAATGATTCATGGATTGGACATGTTAGATGTTCTCTGAGGAAATATTGTAAATTCGAGCAACTGAGCAGGAGCCCGGTCCCACGACACTTTCCCTAATTTTATATTATTTTTCATGATTCGGAGGAAATTCCATGAAACCAAGGAGTTTTGTTGAAACCATGAAATTTCCATGAGATAAGGGAAATAATAATAATAATAATTAGGCTACCCACCATCTCTTGTAATATTGATTTTGATTAATAAATGCCTTAGTGGCTCCCTTTTATAATAAAAAAAATAAAATAAAATAAATAATAATAATAATAAGGCTTCACCCAAGCTTGTGGTCTATCCTTATCCGATTTCAACATCAATGACGCTGCCCCCCATTTCATGAAGTCTCTGGCAGTTATCTGCTTCGGTGTTGTCAAGGAAAAGGTACCCTCTTGCTTCTCGTTATCTACGCGTGAATCCACCATTTGGCAATGTAATAGGGAAGATCATGCAATGGATTTTCTTAAGGCTATCCCTATTCCAGGGCTTAACCAAGTTGTTGGGCCTAGACAGTTCAGTTCTGTCCTACAGTATCGTTTAGGGATACCTCTCTTTGAGAAGGATAGCAAATGTGCATGTTGTGGTAAACATATGGATATTTTTGGAGATCATGCTATTCATTGTGCTAGTGAGGTAGGGCTTAAATTTAGACATGACATGGACAAAGATGTCTTAGAGGATATATGTTACAAAGCAGGGATTGTGGCTAGGAAAGAGGTGTCTCTAGGGCTTATTTCAGCAGACAACAAGGAACTTCGGCCGGCGGATATCATGGTCTATAACTGGGAAAACGGCAGAGATGTGTGTATGGATGTCACCGGGGTTTATCCTTTTACTAGTGCTAGGACTCGCAACTTTATACCAGGGTCTGCTATTTCTGTAGCCATCACTCCCAAGAACAATAAGTACCTGGACAAGTGCACTTCACTCGCTATGGTTTTGGGGTTCTAGCCTTTACCACTTTCGGGGAGCTTAGTCCTGATTTAACATCCTTTTTAAAGAGATTGAGAAATTGTATGGCTAGACATGATGCTAATTTTAAGATAGGAAATTCTCTTTTTCACAGACTAGGAATAGTTATTCAAAAAGGTGTTGGTGCCCAGCTTGTTGCTAGGTTAACCGCCTTCCCCTGTAATACTGATTTTGATTCATAATAAAATCCTTCGTGGCCCCTTTTATAATAATAATAATAATAAAATAAGGTTTTGGAAAGTATGGGACCGGCCACGGCCAAGGCATGGCCGGCCAGCTAGGAGCCCGGTCCCGCGACACTTTTCCTAATTTTATATTATTTTTCATGATTTGGGAGAAAATATTGAGAAACCGTGAGTTTTTCTCAAACAAGGAAAGTTGACTGAATCAAGGAGTTTTCATGAGTTTATGAAAATAATAAAATTAGAAAAAATAATGGAGAGGCATGGGGACCGGACAGGGCTAAGGCATGGATGTCCGGCTGGTGGACCCGGTCCCTGAGCGCCTCTTTATTATTTTAACATTATTATTTTCTCTCTCCTATTTTCTGTCGAATTCCTCGTTTGTCCATACTTTTGAATGCTCATACGTGTATTCGGGTGATCGTTCGTGCATCATTGTCGCGTACACTTGCACCATTTTCTTGGGGCTTACTCGGTGATGGTCCAGTTGCCCAGTTATTGAGTGTTTATTACTAATTTATGAAATTCATTGGAGAATAGTTCATGAAACTGAGTAATAAAAGTGAGTAGTTATTTATTATCAATCCATAAGATCAGCTGTGGATTCGATTACGGATTCAGAATAATAAAATGAACATTACCATCCTGTAGGATCGTGGATACGACTACAGAATCGAAGTAATAAAGTTGTTTATTACCATTCCATGAGAACAGCCGTGGATTCGATCATGAAATCGGGGTAATGAAATAAAATAGATTATCTTCTTGGAATTCAGTGGTGAATGTCATGGTAGAATTAATCTATTGCAGAAGGGATATTAGCCAGTTAAAGCGTCATACCCGTTCTGAAAGGTGTATAGTCAGGAAACAACAAGTGTTGTCGAAGTCCTGAAGGCGTTGATGCTCTCAATCTTACGTAGAACCGCCTGGATCTATACACGGTCTCTCTACATAGTCAGGGAACATTGAGTGTCAGTGACGCCCTGAAGGCGTTATTGCTCTCAATCTTACGAAGAACCGCCCAATCGTTCTTCTATGTAGAGAGGAGTCTCTCTATGTAGTCAGGGAACAACGAGTCACCGACGTCCTGAAGGCGTTATTGCTCTCAATCTTACGGAGAACCGCCCAATTATGTTATTCTACATAGAGAGGTCATGATGAAATGCACAACATCGAACGCTCAGCTGGGAGGCCTTTCGAGAATCATATTCATCATGGCTCTGAGAGGAACTCGATCAGAGCTCGTGAAACGGTTCGCGAATCGTAAAATATGAATCGTCACATGCGTTCCTGAAGCAGGGTCAGAAACATGCAGTATCATGATTTTACGATTTTGACCTTTGTCGAAAATGCACCATCAACACTACACAAACTGATCATACCATCAGGTGATTACTTAAGATCGGGTTCACTAATAAAAGCCATACCAATACAAAAATAAGGCCTCATGTGAATAGTTTTACCAAGAATACAAACAAGTCATGAGCGGTTATACTAATCACACATACTGGTCTTTCATAAGACATGCAATGAAGAACAATCCCAATAACGCCTGGCGATTTCCTTTTTGATTCAAAAACAAAGTTCATGAACTTACTTCCTTAAAACACATGTAAAAAATTATTTCCTAGGATGAAATCCTCACCTTATACCCCAAACATAATCACAATAGCATTCAAACGATTATGTCGATGTCTTATCTACAAAGTTTAATGGTTAGCAATAAACCTCGTATTGTATTCCTTAATACTATGTCTATCTAGAGTGTTCATGCCTCGCAGTTTTGTTTTCAATATGCATGAATTGAAAGATACGTTAGGGAACGAAACAGTTCAAGTCAAATATCACTACCTCAAGTGGAAGGATGATGTTGCGGTTGTAGCTCCTTACTTCTTCACTTCTTTAAGTCTTCGCAATACTTGTAATGTCTCAAATCCTAATACTTTCAAGCTAACCTATACGAAGTTGACTCTAGTACATTTAATCAAGCTACTCTTAAATGAGTTTTGGTCCACTAAAATATGACAACCAAACTTGACATATCAACGCTTGGTGGGTTCAACCGAGCTATGCTCTAACAGTACGGGTATGCGTACTTACGCAACCAGATTTGAGTTTGTTTTAGTTTTCAAACTCAGCCGAAATTCACGGACGTGAACTTTCCGCCAGTATGCGTACGGGTACGCGTACTTTAGGTAACCAAATGAGTTTGGTTTTGGTTTTCAAACTTAGTAGAAATTCACGGACGTGAACTTCCGCCAGTATGCGTACGAGTATGCATACTTAACCAGTCTCCTACAACCTTTTTGTATACACACAAGTATGCATACTTTAGGTTCCTGGTTTGGACTTATACACTAACGTGCGAACACACTATGCTTATATCCAAAGATGGTTACAGGATTCTAAATTCTTTATTTCAATCATTGAAACATTCTTCTATAATGATAATATCCGTTTTCACACACTATTAGCATCACAACAATTTCCAAGATATTGAAATAATCATTATCGAAACATTCCAAGTCTTAAACCAAATGATTGTATCACACAAACCATGTAAGATGTTACTCGACAATTTTATCATGATATAAGATGAAATTGGTCGAAACGAAATCTTACCAACACATATTTCGAGAAATATGTAAGCGAGATATATTCCGCTCGAAATCTCAATATAGGAGATAAGAGTAGAAATAAAGTTTCCAAGTGGTATATGAGTTTAAGCTTCCGCATACCTTTTGTCGATGAAGTTCCACAAGCTCTCCTTAGTAGTTCTTCGTCTTCAAGTGATAAGCACCGTGAAGTCTAAGCTCAACTACACAAACTATGTCCTAGTCCGAGACATCTATAAATAGGCTAGAAATCAAGACTTATAGTTTTGGTCACTAACATTGACAAACATGCTTGAGATAGCAACACATGCGAGTTCGACCGAGCAGTGCTCTAACACTATTTGAGACAAAAGTCGTATAGCTATATAGACTTCAATTATACACATTTGATATTTCGAGCTAAGTTTAACTCGCTTATATATTTCTCGAAATATGTGTTGGTAAGCTTTCGCTTCAACCAAGTTCATCTTATATTCTTGACGAAAGCAAAAATATGATCATGTGAAAATCGCCTTGTAACATCTTACATGATTTGTGTGAGACGGTCATTTGATGTAGACTAGGAATGTTTCGTATTGATCATTCGATCACTTGAAAATTGCTCTGAAGCTAATAGTTTGTGTGACAGCTATTGTCGACTTCTAAGAATGTTTCAATGATTGAAATGGGAGTTTAGAACACTTAACCATAATTGGATTTAAGCACAGTATGCGTACTTGCATATGTGTTGGCCCAAGCCGGAATACGGTATGCATAACCGTATGCGTACCTGTACACGTACTGAAGTCAGTTGAAGTCCGGTAACTATAGTATATGTACTTGTATGCGTACTGGAATCAACTGAAGTTTGGAAGTGTAAGACAGTATGCGTACCCGTTTGCATACTGGCGAACACAGTCCAAGTCCGGCTACTTAGGTACACGTACCCGTTTGCATACTTGAGTGGGTTATGTTCTAAAATCGGTTTGTTCATGAACTAATACATTTATATATTAAGGTATGCAATATTTTGCAAACCGTGGATATAATGTTCATGAATTGATTCGAGTAAATGAAAATCGATCTTGCTTCAATTGTGTCTTGTATACTTCTATGAGAATACAAACAATTGAACAACTCTAGGAGTCATTTGAACTACTTATGGTTAAGATGAATAAGGTTGATATGAAAGTGTTCATATGGCTAACTTGGTTAAGTATTATTGAGCCAACAAGGTGCACACGTTTAGGTACGGTTAGTCATATCTGAATGAAGTCATTTTTCATTTGTGTGTAACAAGCTAAGTTCGATCTAACGGTTGAAAGATATTAGCTTGAGTCTAATCAGGTTTTCATCTAACGGTGAATATTAAATGCTTAGTTACCAAGGTAACATTGATTGCGCACCCTGATTTTGAAGACTATATAAAGGAGAACTCTAGCAACTGGGAAACCGAATCCCCACACCTCCTGTGTGATACTAGTTGCGACTAGAGTCGATTCTCCTTTAACCTTAGGTTTTTCACGAAACCCTGTAGGTTCACGCCTTGTAGACTTCATTGGGATTGTGAAGCCAGACCCAACTATTTTCTCTGTAGTTGCGTGTTCTGATCTTGTTGTTTTCTATCGTGATTGAGTACTATCGTCTCTAAGATTTGCTCAAGAACTAATTTCCGATAGGCAAGATAAAAAGTAGTCACAAACATTTTCATCTCTTCGTTTGTGATTCCACGATATCTTGTTTCGCTACTATATGATTAAGATTACTGTGAGGTAATTGATATTTCTAGGATGTTCTTCGAAAATATAAGTCTGAATCAATTGGTTCATGTTCACCTTGATTTATCAAAACACGGAACAAAACTCATAGGTTTATCTGTGGGAGACAATTTATCTATTCAATAGACTTTTCTGTGTGAGACATGTTGGTTTATCAAGTCTTCGACTTTGGGTCGTAGCAACTCTTAGTTTTGGGTGAGATCAGCTAAGGGAATCAAGTGCGTAGAGTCCTGCTGGGATTCAGAGACGTAAGGAATGCGACTGTACCTTGATCAGTATGAGATTGGTTAGGGCTTAACTAAATTCCAGTCCAAAGTTAACTTGGAGTAGGCTAGTGTATGTAGCGGCTTAATACAATGTGGTTGTCAAATCTGGACTAGGTCGCGGGGTTTTTCTGCATTTGCGGTTTTCTCGTTAAAAAAACTTTTGGTATATGTGTTACTTATTTTCCGCATTATATTTGTTTATATAATTGAAATATCACAGGTTGTGCGTAAGTTCAATCAAGTGTGAATCCAACCTTTGGTTGTTGATTAAATTGATTGACACTTGGATATTGGTTTTTGATATCGTCCAAGTTATTTCTTATATTCAATCGGGATCACAAATTCCTATTTGGTTGATTGCGGATTGAATTGAGAAATAGAGATATAACTCTTTGATATACTTTTCTTCAGATTGAGTCTGTCTGTCTAGTTGATTATCTTGAAAGTATATTGGAGTTAGTCCATACAGATTGCTAAACGAAATATTGGGTGTGGTTGTTAGACCCCCATTTTTCCAATTGGTATCAGAGCAGGAAAACACGTACAAGACCTTTATAAGTCTGTGTTTGTAGCGATCTGACTTTATGGACAGAAGTGCTATCTCTATAAACTTACCGCCAGTCTTCGATTGTGGTGGAAAATTGCTATGCGTGCCTTTCTCCAAGCACGTGATTTTCAATCATGGTTTTGCGTTGTTAATGGCCATGATCCTCTGGTTGTTACAATAGGCATTGTAACTCTTCTAAAGGATATTGGTGATTATGATACTGTCGAGATTCTTGCTACAAATTTTGACGGATTGAATGCAATCATCCATGCCATTACCCCAGATCTTCAGCACCATGTGACTACGTGCACTCGGTCTAAAGATGTTTGGGATATCTAAGAAACCGTATTTGAAGGGAATACTTGTGAAAAAAAAGCTAGGCTTCAAAACCTAAATTCTGATTGGGAAAACCTTTGTATGGCAGATGAAGATTTATTTGATGAGTTTAATCATAAAGTGTCTGAAATTGTTAATGCATCTTTTGCGTTGGGTAAGACTATTCCTAAAAAGGACACTGTGATGAAAATTCTCAGATCATTGCAATCTAGATGCGATTCTAAGAAACATGCCATCGTTGAAGGAAATAACCTTGATGTGCTTTCCAGAAATACTCTCGTTGGGAAGTTAAAGATCTTTGATCATGAGCATGTATCCAAATCTGGAAAGGATATTGCTTTCAAAGCAAAAAAGAACATTAAATTACTTGATAAAAGTAAAAGTGTTGGCATCTTTGAAGATGATCTTTCTGAGATTGATTCATCAGATGAAGTTCTTGACAAGTCAGTTTCTTTGATCACAAGACAGTTTAGAGATCTTCTTTTGAAGAGAAGTAAACGGTTCACTAGAGATAAACCTAAGTCATCAGTTAAACCTCATAATCGTGTTCCTCCTAAAAACAGGGATGCTGACGATACTGATGATGAGGATATGCCACATTGCTTCAAGTGTAAAGGTTTTGGTCATTTTGCAAATGAGTGTCCAAATCATAGAAAATACACTGGAAACAAAGGTCTGACTGCAACTCTTGATGAAATGTCTGATCACTATGATTCTAATGAAGACGAAAAATCAAGTGTTGCACTCCTCTGTGATAATATTGATTTTTAATTGTAACAATACGTACATCAATCTCGTTATTCTTCCGGGAGAAACTTCAACTAATTTGGAGGATAAAATGGACTTCTTTTTGTCTACTGGAAATTCTGTTTATAATCTTTCAGGTTCTACCACAGCCATGACGCCTGAACCATCCTCCACATTGACATGTTCTTATTGTACTCTCAAGGGTCATGAACTCTCCAAATGTGTCAAGTACAAACATAAGATAAGATATGTCAACAAACTTCAACGAAGAGAAAATCGATTAGCAAACAGGCTCAAACTTGTTCAGAAATCGTCTGAGGTATGTAATCTCATCTCTTCACTGAATAAGTTAATTTCCAAAGAAAAAATTAGACCACTATAGAAAAGAATTCGGTCTAAACATTTTGTGAAACAGGTTTCTAAGAATTTCATTCAAGAAGGTTATGGTGGACAGATTATTGTTCACCCCAACACAACTTAAATGTGTTGGTTGTGTATCTTGTCTCATGTGCCTGGTTCAAAAAGAGACAAGGGTTTGTACACTTCAGGCTTTAGGAAAAGAGAAAAGGCTTTTTCATATTTCTTCTTTTTGGTCTTGTTTTCACCTTTTTTTGGAATTCTTCCATCTTTTCATATCTAATTGATATTGAAAGGACTTTACTCTGTTTGAGCAATAAAAGAGAGTTAAAATCGAAAATTCTGCCTTCTTTAGGGTTTTGAGTTGTGCGTACGTGAATCCTTTAGTGTATAAAGGTTCTGTAACCCTACATTCCTTTTTCCTTCTCTGAAAACTCTTTTTATCACAAGATTGCTTGTTGAGTCTGATTTGTGAATTCCTCTCACAATCTCATACTGGTATGAAGAATCCAAGCATTATGTCTTCTGATGGAAAAGATGTTAATATGATTGTTAAGCCATCAATCATGAAGGAAAAAGATAAATCTCACGTACCCTCAACTTTGAAAAGAAAAAGGAGGAATGTGAGGAAACCAAGAGTTGTTCCTTCTAATCTACATAAATTTTGTGGGGTTCTTGAAGAGTTGAAGGAAACAAGAAAGAAGATTCAACAAATAAAGGCTATTGTTTTGAGGACTCTCAAAATTCAGAAGGCCCTGGTTCGGCACCAGTCGAGAAGGTTTGTTGAAATTGACTCCTTTCTTCATGAACCTTATGTTCCTATGGTTGTTGACGACAAGAAGTTCGGGGACGTCAAAGAACTTTTTAGAGGCCTTAATGTCTATGAAACTTCTTACGAGAATTTATTCTTATGTTTTAAGAAGGATAAATAGGGTTTGGAATAGCAATTATTGTGAGTACACCTATCCATTTCCAATGATTTTCATCTTGCAATATTTTTATATTTATTTATTTAAATTCTAAAGTTTATATGGAAGATGATTTTGCAGTATTAATCTTTATGGTTTTATATATTGCAACTTGTTATGGGATATGTGTGTATGCTCAGTGAACTATGATTGTCCCATATTTGCTCAAAAGTTAAGTCTATCATATGTCTTTATTGATAAAAGATAAATTGAACTTTTGACAACAAAAGTTAAGCCTATTATATCATTATGCAAATATTGATGAAGATATGATGAACTTTTGTCTATAAAGATTAAGTCTATTACATGTCTCTATGCAAATATTGATGTAAAATAGAATGAATCTTTGAATAATCCGCAGTATTGGTCTTTCCCTGATCCACATCTTTGTGTAAATATTGTGCGGCTCCATAAGTTCTCTTATGTTGAGCATTTCCGATTCTTTTAATCATGGGTTCTCTTGTGGTTAATTTAATTGAGTATTTTGGATACAAATTCATGTTTCACGTGATTTGTTAATGTCAAAAGAAATCATTCTTTTCTTGTGAAAGTAAGGTCGCTCTTGTTGTTCTTTCGGGAATGACATTTTATGGGGGAGAGTTCTTAATTGAATTTGTGCTTAATTTCCAAATCTTTTTGGGGAGTGCGGCTATGGAATATTGTAGGAGTTTTCTTGTATCTTTATAAACTCCTTGATGAATACACTAGTTTCGTCTATGTGAAATCATCGGAACAAAGTTGATATGTTCTCTTTTAGTCATGAAGTATCTCTATGGAAATTTCATTAGGATCCCACTAGTTTTCGTACCTTTGCCAATTTATATTGGAAATTAATGCGTAGTTCATACTAAAAATACATATGGTTTGCGGATCATTATGTAAGGGGGAGTGGTTTTCATGTGAGACGAAGTATTGACTAAGGGGGAGTGATACATATCACCATATTGTTGTCAAATTTGTGATACAATTGGACTTTGATGTTGTGTAATGATACTATGACATTGTATAACGATGATTGAGAGCTACTATTTTCTCATTGTTATAGCTACGGATCTTCAACAACTATGATGCCGAGTTGAACACGTTCAGAATCACTTGAGTACTTGGAAGTGACGAATATTTCGAGTAATGTTGAAGAACCAAGGAAATCAAGCATTTAGATTGAGAGCTACAAAGTTTATTTATTTTGTAATCCGTATGTATTGATAGTTTTGTCACTAAATTGACAAAGGGGGAGATTGTTAGAGCACTGCTCGGTCGAACTCGCAAGCGTTGCTATCTCAAGCTTGTTTGTCAAGTTTAGTTGCCGAAAATAAAAGTCTTGATTTCTAGTCTACTTATTAGCTAAGTCTCGGATTAGGATAGAAAGTGTAGTTGATCATTAGACTTCACGACGTTCATCGATTGAAGAGTAAGAACTACTAAGGGGAGCATGTGGAACTTCGTCACCAAAAGGTATGTGGAGACTTGAACTCATCTATCACTCAAAAATCTATCTACTATATCTCCTAGTTGAGACAAAAGTAGTATAGCTATATAGACTTCAATTATGCACATTTGATATTTCGAGCTAAGTTTAACTCGCTTACATATTTCTCGAAATATTTGTTGGTAAGCTTTCGCTTTAACCAAGTTCATCTTATATTCTTGAAGAAAGTCAAAAAATGATCATGTGAAAATCGCCTTGTAACATCATATCTTACATGATTTGTGCGAGACAATCATTTGATGTAGACTCGGAATGTTTCGTATTGATCATTTGATCACTTGAAAATTGCTATGAAGCTAATAGTTTGTGTGAGACAGCTATTGTCGTCTTCCGAGAATGTTTCAATGATTTAAATGGAGTTAAAAACACTTAACCATGATTGGATAAAGCATAGTATGCGTACTTGCATATATGTAATCCAAGTCCGGGAACCATAGTATGCATACCCGTATGCGTACTGGTTGGTTTAGCGAAAGTTCGGGAACCTTGTACACATACCGGTACGCGTACTGGCGTGAGGTGCAGGTCCGGGAATTTCTCCGGAGTTTGGAAGGTATGCGTACACGTTCGCGTACTGGCGAAGCCAAACTAAGTCCGGCTACTTAGGTATGCATACCGGTTTGCATACTTGAGTAGGTTATGTTCTAAAATCGGTTTGTTCATGAACTAATACATTTATATAATAAGGAATGCAATCTTTTGCAAACCGTGGCTATAATGTTCATGACTTAATTCAAGTAAATCAAAATCGATTTTTCTTCAATTGTGTCTTGTATACTTCTATGAGAATATAAACAATTGAACAACTCTAGAACTAGTTTCATTTGAGTCATTTGAACTACTTATGGTTAAGATGAATAAGGTTGATATGAAAGTGTTCATATGGCTAACTTGGTTAAGTATTATTGAGCCAACAAGGTGCACACGTTTAGGTACGGTTAGTCATATCTGAATGAAGTCATTTTTCATTTGTGTGTAACAAGATAAGTTCGATCTAACGGTTGAAAGATATTAGCTTGAGTCTAATCAGGTTTTCATCTAACGGTGAATATTAAATGCTTAGTTACCAAGGTAACATTGATTGCGCACCCTGATTTTGAAGACTATATAAAGGAGAACTCTAGCAACTGGGAAACCGAATTCCCACACCTTCTGTGTGATACTAGTTGCGACTAGAGTCGATTCTCCTTTAACCTTAGGTTTTTCACGAAACCCTGTAAGTTCACGCCTTGTAGACTTCATTGGGATTGTGAAGCCAGACCCAACTATTTTCTCTGTAGTTGCGTGTTCGGATCTTGTTGTTTTCTATAGTGATTGAATACTATCTTCTCTAAGATTTGCTCGAGATTTAATCTCTGATAGGCAAGATAAAAAGTAGTCACAAACATCTTCATCTCGTCGATTGTGATTCCACAATATCTTGTTTCGCTACCATACGATTAAGATTATTGTGAGGTGATTGATATTTCTAGGTTGTTCTTTGGGAATATAAGTCTGGTATATTAATTGGCTCTTGTGCACCTTGATTTATCAAAAGATGGAACATCATATGTTTATCTGTGGGAGACAAATTTATCTATTCAATAGACTTTTCTGTGTGAGACAGATTGGTTTATCAAGTCTTCGACTTTGGGACGTAGCAACTCTTAGTTGTGGGTGAGGTCAGATAAGGGAATCAAGTGCGTAGATTCCTGCTGGGATTCAGAGACGTAAGGAACGTGACTGTACCTTGATCAGTGTGAGATTGGTTAGGGCTCAACTATATTCCAGTCCGAAGAAAAGTAATCGAAATCGGTCTCCTCGTCCGAGTACTCGCTACAAGGTAAATTAGTGAGGCGATTTCCGAGTCCAAGGTCATTCCGATGAACAACCGAGTAATCGACCGAGGAGACCGAGTAATCGACCGAGGAGGTCGGGTACTCGCCGAGTAATTGGCCGAGGAGACCGAGTATTAGGTATAAGTCATGACTCATGAGTATTATATATAAATATCTAATAAAAAGGTTCCGAGTATGAGGCCGAGTATTGGCGATTTCCAAGTCCGAGCTCATTGCTCCTCGCTACAAGGGGGCCGAGGAACGTTTTCGATTACTTTGGTCTGAAGTTAACTTGGAGTAGGCTAGTTTATGTATCGGCTTAATACAGTGTGGTGTTCAAATATGGACTAGGTCCTAGTTTTTCTGCATTTGCGGTTCCCTCGTTAACAAAACTTCCGGTGTCTGTGTTATTTCTTTTCCGCATTACATTTGTTTATATAATTGAAATATCACAGGTTGTGCGTAAGTTCAATCAATTGTGAATCCAACCTTTGGTTGTTTATTAAATTGATTGACACTCGGATATTGGTTTTTCATACCGTCCAAGTTATTTCTTATATTCAATCGGGCTCGCAAATTCCTATTTTTTTTTATTGCGGATTGAATTGAGAAATAGAGATATAACTCTTTGATATACTTTTCTTATATTGGAGTCTATACGATTGCTAAGCGAAATATTGGGTGTGGTTGTTAGACCCCCCGCTTTTTCAATATGAAGGTAAGACTTGTGATTATCCATTGTTAACAGACTTCGTCTAGTGCATGATTGATCATAAGAGAATAAAGTTATTTGTGCAGGTACTTTGAAGACTGGTGATTTGGAGACTAGAAGATTTTCTTGTTGTTATTCTGATCTTTGTGATTATACTTCGTGCGCAATGAATTGACTGGGATCCTATAAGCTTGTTTATCTTGCATAGACATCTTATAGCTTCTTGTTTAGATTGACGATCTATCACTTGGTTGTTCTCTTCAGAATCCGAATTTGATAGATTGAGAATTAAGGTTTGATAATTTCGATAATCTTAATTTCAGTTGATCAAAACCAATACAAAGGAGTTTATATTGATTAACATAAGAACCTTTGTAACTCAACTACATCTCTGATTAACTTGTTGATCTGGGAGATTGATAAAGCGATTACTAAAACAGAGTCTTTTATTTTTTTCAGAATACGATCCAATGGAGTTGAGTGCTAGAAGTCTTCACAGTGGGTGAAGTGACTTAAGATAGTGGACTCTATCTAAGCATTCATGTGCATAGACCAGATTAGTAGTAGGCGCAGGGATACTGAAGAAACTGATTAACATGGAGTTAGTTTACTTGGTCTATACGAAGTTGGTAGTAGTCTTTGTATAGCGGCATAATTCTGAGAGTATCCAAAATGAGACTAGGTCCCGGGGTTAACCTACATTTGTGGTTTCCTCGTTAACAAAAAACCTTTTTGTGTGTTGTTACTTTACTTTCCGCATTATAATTATTGTTTTAGTTATAATAAATTAAGTTTACTAAGTACGTTAACTAAGCACTTGGTGATCCCATAGTTGGTTCGATTCCGACCTTTGACTATTTTCTGTGTATATTAGATCACACAAGATGTGTCTTGAATAAGTAGATATAGAAAAAAATTATGGTGTACTTGGTACCTCCGTCATTTCAGATAATATATGAAAAATAATGGATGGCAAACGTAGAAATATTAACACTAATGAACGTAAACCTAACTGTTTGACTAAAATACTAGGTTGACTAACGGCTCAACGACCTAAACTCAAAATCGGACAAACTTACGAACCCAACACTAATCCATACCAAAAATTACAACCCAAACGCACAATAACTTCAAATAAAACTAATTAAAACCTTAAACTTTAATCCTTGTTTGTTGGATTAACTGTCTTTTTAAGGATAATTTTTTTTATCAATTTGAAATTTATGTGGTACTTATGTTGTACTTAAGGATAATATTTTTATTTTATTTTAGATATCTAGGTTTCCCTGTGTGTATTTGCAACATATTAAAATACTTTATGTTTTCTTCTTCTGAATCTTCATCCAAAAACAATATATGAGTTGATATTCTTCCCCTTGCATCAACAAAAATAACAACATTGGCATCCTTATCAGTTTCTTTCGCATATCAATATTATAATAGACTTTAAGTTTCGTAAAATACATAAAAATAGTAATAATTGAGAAACGAGTAGAATGTTTTGAGATCTGAAGGTATGTAATAGTAGAGAATGAATTGTATATATATGCGAGTTGAGAGTGGGTTAGATGGGTTTTATATAGAGTTGTGGGGATGATATTGGTTTCATTATGATTTTCTTTAGGATTTGGTTAGGTAGTGCGTACATGAGAAATAAGTTAAGTGTTAGCGTTGCTCCGTTGAATCCACCAAGCATTGGTATATCAAGTTTGGCTTTCGTGTTTTAGTTCCAAAACTCGAATATGATTGATTAGATTACTAGAGTCAACTTTGTTAGGTTAGACCAGGAACAATAAAAACGTTGATACTCACTCGTGTGACTCCGAAGAACCTCGGCATTAACGAACATATCATCCTTCCATTCGAGGTTAGTAACACAGACTTGACTTGTTCCATTTCTATCTACGTTTTTATCAATTTGTTTAGATTAAAAACATAACATACGAAGTTTTTTCATGTATCTCTAGTGTTGGTGGCTTGATCATTTCATTTAGATCAAAGTGTCAAGGAAAGACATACTAGTTGTTCTATACAACTTTGGTATATGGAGTTACGAATTATAGTTTATCTATCGTACTTCGTAGGTTCAACATTACATTATTTGGTAATTCTTTATAATTTAGTGCGTTGAACTTTCGGGTTGATTCTATACCTTGAAAACTATATTTAACTACATCAGTTTAAAGAAGTATACATACGAAAGTCGTTTCGTAGTTGAAAGGAATCAAAGGATTTATTATAGGACTGATCCCTTAAACAAGGATCTTTAATAAAAACGATCCTAAGGATCTCTAGTACGACTCATCCCTTACCAAGGATTTCTACTAGGAACGGACCTAAGGATCTCTACTAGGATAAATACGATAAATCTCTAATGGTACTGATCCTTAGTTTAATAAAGTTTATATTTTTGGTTTATCTATTACTTTAGGGTTTGCATAAATACCGAAAATTCATTTTGGTTCAGTTTTGAACTTACGCTATATACTAAGTGTACATATTTGTTTAAGTAATTTCCTTAAAGGTTCATGTCTGTATTAGATTGCACAAGGTGTATCTTGTATAGGTTGGTATCGAACAGATTCAGATGTACTTGGTACCCTCATCATTTCATTAAGGCATTGCTTGTAAAGAAAAGTGTACTTAAAACTTGTTTCGTGTAAGTATGTGTACTTAATTATGGGAATAAGAAATTGTCGCTATATTTAGTATTCAACATGACTTATAAGTAAACCTTCAGACTTCTACACATATAAATAAAGGAAATTCGAAGAGTTAATGCTCGACACTAGCACAAATAAAATACAAAATATTATATTTCATAAGGAATGAGAAGGAATTACCCTTTACATGTATGCAAAATCCTCACAAATATTTGCGACCCTAGCTATAAGCTTATAGTAAGTAAGTTTCACAACTATGAGCTCAGAAATCGATCAAGGAAAGGTTATTCACACTCTGACGATTACTTTGGTAGGTTCTGAGTTTTGATTCATTAGGTGAAAACCTTTATAAAAAGGTTAAGACCTATGGGTTATGTTTCTTTATGTAGGTCATTGAATTAGTTAAAAGTTTTAGACATGTAGGCTATTAGTTCGGTTGAAATCCAGTAAACAAGGATTTTCTCAATATAGCGAATTAGATGCTTGTATGCTTGAAGAATTATGGTTGCGAATTATATATACACTCGTGTGCCGCTGGGATCTAAAGTCTTCTCGACTAGACTGCGGAATAACGTCCAGGTATTAAATGAGTGGTATAAGTTGATTCACATATGTTGGCTCGAAAATGTTGTAGGTGCAGAGATATTACTAGAAGGGAGTAATTGGTTTAGCATTCCTTGTGATATGCATTCGATAAACGAGTGAGTCTAGAGTAATATTGAATTGATATTCATTATTGTTAGAGCATTGCTCGGTTCAACCTACAAGTTTTGATATCCCAAGCTTGTTATCAATGTTTGGTGATCAAAACTATATTTTGATTTATAGTCTACTAAGTCAAGTTTTGGATAGGTTAGAATTGTAGTTGAGTATCAGATATCACCCTTGAAGACTGAAGATCGACGAGACATTTTGGAGAACTTTTGTATCAGGTATGTGAAGACTAAACCATTTTATTTTACTCACTATACCATCATTCTATCTATTGAAAATATGTCGTATGACTTATAGTAGATTAACAAAGAAGATGTTCCAAGTCCAGCTTGTCTTGTGAAAAATCTGGAAATATAATTTAAAAATTGGATGTTCAAAGGTCCTTAATAATATTAGTTTAATGAATTAATTTGTGGATCAATTGAAAATTGTCCACGCAAACGATTATATCACTTTGGAATGTTTCAATCATCAAAAGAGGGATATATGAACTTACTGAATTTCTACTCATGGTAGGTTGGCGAACTTAGTTTGCAAACCATAGATATTTGAGATTTAGAAATACAGGAAGGTTGGCGAACCGGTTCGAAAATCTTAAGTTCAGTCGGGAACAGTTCACGAACCTGGTTGCCGAACCTTGGTGAACTGAATTTTATAAGTTGGATTAATTGGCTAGCAGTTGGCGAACCCAGTTCACAAAGTGTGGTCAACTGTTTTCCTGAATCTAGTAGGGTTGGCGAAGTCGATTTAGGAACCGTTGCACCCTGACTCGTGAACATGCCTTGCGGTTCGCGAACCATTGTACCAACTGTCCTGGCAATGTTTAACAGATGCTCAAAGACTTATTATTTATAATATGTTTATCATTGCTAGTTTTTTATAAAACACTTCTAAGACTTCATTGATTTATTAAAGCACTTAGGTTTTTGAATCATGATTAATTTCTTAGGTGTTTAAATGAACATCAAGTAACTTTTAGTTCTTTGGATAACTTGCCAAACCGAACAATCATTATACACGGTCATAGAACTCGGTCTAATCGAACCTATGCGTATAGTCTTCTATTGTAGTTTGAAGACCTTTTTTTTTTGCTTGATTCTCATGTTATCTTAAATTGAATTCTAAGCTAACATATGTCTTAGAAAAACTATAAATAGAGCATCTATGTCAACTGAGAAAATGAATCCCTGATAGTTTGTGTCCTAGTTGATTCTAGAGTCGCCTGTATTGACCTTTTAGGTCTACGACTAAAAAGACTTCGCTTGGGGATTCGTGAAGCCAGGTCCGACTATCTTTACCTTGATAGTTCGTGAATCCTGATCTTGATTTTCAGTTATCGTGGTTTTCGTAATCTCTTGCATGCAAGATAGATAATAGTCACAAAGTTTCTTCGTCTCATACTTTGTGATTCCTCAACATAGATATCTAAAGACTGATATTAGTTGATCTTTCGACGATTTTTATTGAGAGGTGGTTAAGAATCTGGGCTGCTCTTCGGGAGTCATAAGTTCCGGATTTTGCTATTGCAAACATATTTTCATACCTTGATCTTTGATCTATACAGAAATCAAGTAGGCTTATCTGTTAGAGGCAGATTGGTATCAAAAGTATTCACTTCGGATGAAACAACTCTTAGGCAGTAAAGGACGCCAACTAAGGGAATCAAGTGCGTAGAACCTTGCGAGGTTCAAGAGACCTAAGGAGCGCGACTGTAACTGAATCGCCTTGGAGGGTGGATTCGGTCTCAACTACATTCCAGTACAAAGTCTGATAGTAGGCTAGTGTCTGTAGCGTCTTAATACAGTGTGGTGTTCAATCTGGACGAGGTCTCGAGGTTTTTCTTCTATCGTGGTTTCCTTGTTAAAAAAATTATTGTGTATGTGCTGCTATTTTCCGCATTTTTTTTATTGTTAAAGGTACTACATACGTTCATACTCCTATGACGGGTTACCTGTCGAGGGTAAGATAGTACGTTGGACGGGATATATAGGTCAGGACGGATGACCGCAGCGGTACCCGTTGAAACCATGCATTGTTGTATAACTGTATCGGCTAAGTGAGGACAATATCAACGAAGAAGTGGGTCATTACAAATGATATCAGAGCCGATGACGGCTCATCTGTCGAGGGTAAGATAGTACGCCGGACGTGATATATAGGTTAGGTACTGGTCTCATGAGGGGAAGGGAACGCTGAAGATCTGGGCTTGAATATATTCCCGAGGCGGGGACGACTCAAATTTTAATGTGGTGGTATTATAATACTCTGATTCAGCAGGTAGGGTTTGTCGAATGAAATATAAGTAATGTTTTTTCATTTCCTAAGCCCGGGGTCTTTTCATCACAATTGGCTCCAGAGTTGGCAGAAAACTCTATAATTAAGCATGCTCGGCGGGTGTAATTCAAGGATGGGTGATCCCGGGACCATGGATGAATGACCTTCCATGAATCTTCAGTTGGATGACCACAACAGTGTCTGTTGAAAACCCCACACTACCGGATAATTTTAGTGGCTAAGTGGGGGTACTATTTGTTGAGGATCGAGTCATTATAATTCGGCTTCTGATGTTACTAAGAAAGGGACTGGATGAAAGCCATGATAGAAAATTTTATGAATTTTATGAGTTCTTCAATAATAACAACACTTATGAATCACTTGAAAAGCCAAAAAAAAAAAATAGAAAATTCTAAAGAAAACTTAGGTTTACATAATCAACTCTGCAGAGACTAAGAAATGTGTTGACTTTGACAAAACCGCTTATGAATAACACTAAGAAAACTTAGGTTTACATAATTTTTTTTGAAAAGTCAACACATCAGGTGCTTTTTGTTTTCATAAATTCTGCTAGGTTAAGGGAACCTCAACTAATTAAAAAAAAAACTCAACTACCAAAATCGCGCATAACCGAAGTTTTGATTTGGGGATGACAAATCAACATACGAGCAGGATGAAGACTAGCTAAATAATTTGCAACTTGGTTAATTTCTCTATAGCAGTAGGAATAACTAATCAAAAAATTCAAGGAGAATATTAATCCTCATCCACATTTGATACATGCCATGGAGGATTAAGGTCCTTGCTAGTAAGAAGGAGGAAAAACCGAATTATATTTTATGAGAGTTACCAAAACCTCCTTCTTAGTTAGTAAAGTTTTCTTTTATGTATTTGAACTCTTTAAAAAGCCATGTTATTGGATTGAGAATTTTTGAAAGTCACTTAAACATCCTTGTTATTTGATTTGTAATTAAAAATTTTGAATTTGTTATTTTTAGATATTTTGAAGAATTTTGTAAAGAAAATAAGTATAACAATTTTTTTCCAAAATAAGCGATATTTTCAAAGACCCTGGGTTACCATATGAAATGCTTCTCGTGTTCAATTCGTTTTTTTCTTTTTTCTTTTAGTTTTTTTTGTCAATTATCCTTACAAGATGTGTTTCATTCTTGTTGGGTACCTGGTCTTCACACTTTGTTTTGTTGTCTATTCAATCTTAATTCCAATAAATAATAAAAATTGCATTCTAATTATATATTGCTTCACTTAAGTGATCCGCAAACAACTTTATGCTCAACTTTTTTTTAACTATTGCAGTAAGTTGGGAGTTATTCTAAAAAAATAAAAATTGTTTAAGGATTATAAGATAATTGATATGAAAACTTAGGCATCAGACCGCAATGGGATTTATTTTGACAAGGGAGACATAGTTTATCATGCCTTTTATCTTACTTTTGTTAATATTATATAGCATGCACAACAAGAGAATAAATCTTTGGATTATTTTTCAAGTTGGTAGGTGTTTTGAATTTATCAAGGTATATTTTTGTCTCCGTAAATCTACTAGATTCGATCTATATGTCACTAAAATACTCTCAGAGAATCACTTCAAATTTCTAAATTTTTAGAGAATTTTCGAGAGTCACTCAAATAAAAAGCCTTTTAAAAATTATTAGAATTCCCAGGTTACTAACTAACCCCCTATTATACTCATTTCTACGAGCCAAAATCAAACCAACTTCAACTCCTTATAGCTCATGAGAAGTAAAAAGGGCAGCGTGAGAACCTTCATAAGCAGCATCAAGAAAAACTCCTCTATAATCTCCAAGAATAACCCCAAAACAGCAGAAAACTCATTCCAAAAACCATAAGAATAAATCATGACTTCATCTTTAGGAGAAATACTCCGATGGCATTCATTTTCGGGAGAAACTTATTACCCTGAACATTCCAATTTCCAACAACTGCCTAAAGTATCTATAACATTATGCGCAGTAGAAAAAACTTTGATCTTGACATCTTATTGAATGATAAAATAGATAACAGCTTCACTAGAATTCATTTTAGGAGAAAGTTCTACTATTATTATCTTTCTAAATGTTGTAAATGGAACTGTTAAGAACCAGTTTCTGAGAGAACTAGTCAAGTCATTTTTATCGAAAGATCTCACACATCAATAAATTTCCACATTCCAGGTGGAGGATAATCTCTACTGTATCCCAGCTTAATCAATAGTCCCTTCCATATGTTGTTTTGCCTCAGTCTCCACCTGACCCCACATAGCACACAACTAACATCAGCAATTTCTACCCCGTTAATTTAAAAAGTTTTTCTGTGGTCATCAATCTACGATGCATAGGTGTTCAAGTAATAAAAGAGTGTTTGGGGATGTTAACTTAAAACCATACCGAGGATTATGGTGACAAGAAGATACAAAAACATAAGTACCCTTCATGGTAAAAACACTAGAGTTGTTAGGTTTCCAAACCACCTTATCATTAATGAAATCATCAAACTCACGGGAACAAGCAATCACCTCAGACAACATAGATCAATCCCAGTAAAAGACTAAATAGAAATGGTTCAAGTACCATCTTCAATAAAATCAGCAAATAGGACGAACGCCAACCATCAAGTGATCTGATGGTTGGCATGCTTCCTCTCACTATGGAGGTAGGGGTTCGAACCCCGTAATTGCCAGAAATAACTCCTTAAGAAGTTAATGATGTAGTCCAAGACCACTATTCCAAACCATCAAAAAAGAAAAAAAACGGGTCGAAGAAATTATAATTATTAGCAACAGTTATTTGAATCACCAAAGTCATAATTAATAGAAACTACCATTTAGTCATAAAAATAATATAATAGAGTTAGTTTGGTCCTTTTGACCTAGTCGACTGTCTGTTTGGTCCTTTTTTAAAATATATATTGTTGTTTGGTCATAGAAATTATTGTTTGGTCCTAGGATGGACAATATCCACGCGAGACGATGTCATGGAAGATGTAATTTTCTTTTGGTAGTGGCAAAAATACCCTTTTGGGACCATATATATACTCATTATTAAGAGAGAAAAGAATTATTTTAAGATTTGTTTTCTCTCTCCTCTCTTTTTCAGATCTACTTTCCCTCTCTTTTTTTCTTCCTTTTCTTTCTGCTATTGTGAAGATTGAGGATGAAGACTTATTTTTAAAGATCGATTTGATTTGATTACAGAGATCGATTTGGTTTTTTATTACAAAGATTTTGATTTTTGATTACGAAGATCTTGATTTGATTATACAAATCGAAGATGAACTCGTGTTGAAGATGATGAAGAAGATGATGAAGAAGATGATGAAAAAATTCTTCTTCTTCCGTGTTTTCTAGGTTTTGATGATGAAGACGATGATGAACGATGAAGATTTTTTGTGTTCTTCTTCTCTACTAGTGTTGCTGCCGTTGAATATGATGAAGATGATGAAAATGATGAAGATGATGAAGATTTAAAGAATGAACTTTGTTTTTAGATCTTTTTATTAGGTACTCGTTCGAAAGAATGAACTCTGTTTTTGTTGTGTGTGCATTTAAAGAATGAACTCTGTTTTTAGATATTTTTTATTAGGTGTTCATTCGAAAGAATGAATTTTGTTTTTGTCCATAACAATGAAAGTTTTGTTGTGTGTTCATTTGAAAGAATGAACTTTATTTTCATATAGGTTTTATTAGGTGTTCATTTGAAAAAATGAACTTGGTTTTCATATTTTATTTGGCTTCATTTAATTTATTAGGTGTTTAGTCGAAAGAATGACTCTGCATTTTTGTTCATAACAATGGAACTTTTGTTGTGTTCATTTGAAAAAATGAACTCTACTTTCATATAAGTTTTATTAGGTGTTTATATGAAAGAATGAAGTCTGATTTTTTTAAATATAAAGTTTTTGTTATGCAGTTATGTACTACAAAGTTAAGATTTCATTAAATGTAATGAAGTTCATAAAACATTATGAAGTGTAGAGTTTTTATGAAACAGAACGAACTCAAATTTACAAAAAACCTGATAGTTCATCAAACAGAATGAACTGCTACAAGAAAATAAGTAAGAAATTAACACGAAAATGTATTTCTGTCCATTTTATATATTTAGATAATTATGGACTAAACAGGAAACGTGTTTTTCCGCTGGACCAAATAGTCTTGGGACCACCTAAAAAAGGACCAAACGATAATTTATCCTGTAAGCTTTCTTAACGGAGGCACGAGACAAAAAATATTATTTTTTCACCACATTATCAGGAAATAGTATAAACGTTACATTTCGAAAAGTGTGTTTAACCATGGTGGTAATTAAAATACGATCCTTACACGAAAAATATAACTTTTTTTTTAAAGATAGATTAGCGGTCCCTACAAATACACATAGGTAGAATTATGCTATTATAGGGTAATTGATCACCAACCTCCCTTATAGGAGGAAGCTTGAGATTAAAGAATCATCAGACCACTTGATGCTGAAATTTCGGACTGTTGTCACTAAACGGGGGAGATTTGTATCATGGAAACTATCAAATAATTCTAGAAATAATATAAATAAGTGAGTTTGGTCATGTTGACCTGGTCGAATGTTTGTTTTTTTTCTTCTTTTGTTGTATTACTGTTTGGTTATAGGGTAGACATTAATCACTAAATTCAATGCCTATAATATCCTTCCGTATCCGTATATATAGAAAAAAACAGTAGAGAAGTAATCATTTTCAGATTTACTTTCTCTTTCCTCTCAGCTTTTCAAATCTACTCTCTCTCTCTTTCTCTCAGTTTTTTCTTTTTCTACTGCTGCATTTACGAGATTTGTTTTTTGGGGTTTTGATTTACAAAGATGAAGTCTACGAAGATGAAGATTTACAGAGATTGATAACGAAGATGAAAAATTATTTTTTTAGGGTTTTTCTTCTTCTGCTGCTCTGGGTTCTTCTTTGTTGTTGTCAAAGAAGATGAAGATTTGAAGATTGATTTTGAAGATCTGAAGATTACGAAAGATTTGATTTGCTGTCAAAGATGAAGATTGATTTACTCATATTTGAGTTTGGTGTGGAACTCTGTTTTTTGTTATGTATTCATTGTTAAGAATGAACTCTATTCTAGTTTTGGTTTAGTTTGTTTTGGTTAGGTGCTTATTTGAAATAATAAACTTTTTTTTGTTCATAATAATGAAATTGAAAAAATGAATTTTGTTCTTGTTTTGGTTTGATTAGGTGTTCATTTGAAAGAATGATCCCCGTTTTTTGTTCATAATAACGAAGTTTTATTATATGTTCATTTTAACGAATGAACTTTGTTCTAGTTTTAGTTTGATTAGGTGTTCATTCTAGTTTTACCTTGATTTGTTTTTTGTTTCATAATAATGAACTTTGATTAGGTGTTCATTCGAAAGAATGAACTCTGTTTTATGTCCATAATAATGAAATTTTGTTGTGTGTTCATTTTAAATGAATGAACTCTGTTCTAGTTTTGGTTTGATTAGGTGTTCATTTGAAAGAATGAGCTCACACACGAAAATAAGTAGGAAGTTCTTTTTTTAATATAGGAAAATGAAGCTTAAACAGAGCTGCTACTGTAACAACTGGTGATTCTGGTTTCCATACAAGATATCATGTTCCCTGTAATGTTTACCAGCTGAGTTCCCTTCCCAATTGTTTTCAGCCAGATTTCTAGTGATCTGTTGGTTTAGGTTCCATATTTCAGGTATCCTCCATTGTCTACTAATATTACAACTTGAAATATAGTTTTCTAAATTTAAAGATAAATAGTTTTGATTGGAGTTTGTGGTGTTCCAAGTAGCAATCTAAACAGTTAACAGTTTCTTCCTTCAGGTGGAATCTTCGATGTATCTGCTCAACATGAATTTTCCTGGTCAGCTTTATCAGCTCGCAATAGTTGGACTCAATTTCAATCCTGCTACCCAATTCTGCCTCCCACTTGAATGCCTCCTGAGCAGCTATCTTTGTTGTCTCTATGGTGCTCTTCTGGATGTGCCCAATGCCTCTTGCCCCTGTATGTTCCCCTGTAAAATCATATAGCATTAGTCCTATTCCATAGGCATTTCTCATACTATTAAAATAGATTGCAACATTCAATTTCAGAGTAAATATTGGACGTGGTTTCCACTGTATTCTATGTTTAATTATTTTGCTCTCAGCTGCAGACATGGTATAATCTGTATGTATAAAGTTGTTTTTGTGTTTGTTCTGAACTGCCTTTCTCATATTCATGTTACTATGAATTGTTTTGGCTGAAGTCTGGGAAATGCCTTTAGAGTTATTGAAATTTATATTGCATCTTTCCTTCCAGGTATGCCAAAGAACAGTTATACACAACTCAGTCCAATCATTGTTTTTATGATGGTTTCTATTATTATTTAGGATATAAGATAACCAAACATGAAAATCTGTATGACCGCTATATAATATATTTGGATCAATTTTTAGTTCTAACCAAACTTGAATAGTAAAAGGACGGTACATAAAAAAATGAATTAGAATCTCCCTTTACAATTGCAGATTTTGCAAATGTCTTCAATGTAATTTAGGTGTTTCCCCACTTTTGCTCCAATTGGAAGAATGTTGTGTGATGCTTCCCATGTGAAAAGCCTAATTGAGGGGCTAGTGTTCAATTTCCAAATAGCCTTCCAATTTTTATTTCTTCTTGGTGTAGTGTCTTTGCTTTTTGTTAACTCCTTATAGAGAGTTTTGACAGAGAAGTTTTCATCTTTAATAAGTAGGAAGTTTAGACTTTATTAAGAAGCACGAACTCAAATAATTATGGGAATAAAAGAGTCACAGAAATTGATGTTGAAAATAATAGAGAATGATATTTTGGTCCATTTGATATCTTCAAATAATTATGGATCAAACTGAAAACGTTTTTGCCACTGGATCTAACTATTGTGGTTCCTGCTATAAATGGACCAAACGAGAATTTCCGCATTTACATCTCCATAACCGTTCCGATAATATTACTGCATTTATTATCCAGTAATATCCCAAAATTTCGTTACAGGGGTCACCTTAAATTCCGCAGAGGAACTAGAGGTTCTTACTTACACTCATCGTCGTTTTTCACAAGGAAAATTAGGCTAAGACCCCACCCATGGATAACCCATAATATCAGACCCTTAATTAAAAGAAGTTAAAATATAGGCCCCAAAATATTAAAAGACCTTGATAACCTTATGCATCTTGTCAAGCCCATAATTAAATAAAATTTAAATTTAGGACAAAAATAATTAAAATATTATGTGATGATGTTTCAAACACCTCCGACCACCACAACCACCGCCAACCACCTCCGACCACCACCGCCAGTCAAACCACCTCCGACCACCACCTCCGCCGCCCACCTCCGCCGCCAACCACATCCTGCCACCACTGCCGACCACCACCAACATATGGATGTGTATCCAGAAGTTACACATGCATGTGACATGTGTATCCAGAAGTTACACATTCATATAAAATGTGTAATGCAAAGTTACACTTGTACATAGATGTGTACTCTGTAGTTACACATCTGTACGCAGAAGTTGCACATGCGTATGGCATGTGTATCTACCAGTTACACATCCATATGCATCCGTATGTCATTTTTATCCAATCAAAACTATACATATAAAAAGTACATGTATTACTTTAATATTCACTTACAATAATATGTTTGTTTATCAATTATGGTAACTGCTTGTTATACACAATAAACGAGTCAAAATACTATATATGTAAAACGAAATCCTCGAAATAATCCACGATATCCTACAATGGAAATGTTCTCTTCCTCGATTCCAAAATGCTTGGATATCTGCAAGAAAATAATCACCCAGGGGATTAGGTTGGGGTGAAAAAAACCAGAATTTGTAGAGCATATGCCATGTAACCAACTTAAAGTAATCAGGAAAAAAAATCTATGAAGAGAGATGTGTAATCAGAAATTACACATGCATATGACATTTGTAACTGAAAGTTACACATGCATATATCTTGTGTAACCGAAATTTACACATGCATCCGACTAGTGTATTCTAAAGTTACACATGTATATAACATGTGTAAATTCTAGTTACATACATGTATGACTTGTGTACTCAGCTTACCGGCTCTACTTGTTTACTACTAGTGATGTGACATTCATCTGATCCAGCCCTACTTACTCAAACAAGAAACACATACTTCAGAGTAACATGAATAAGATGGATCATCTCTTCTTTGCATGTAATTTGATGGACAATATGATACATCTCTTCTAAATTCTTTTGACAGTACACAGAAAACTGATTTGTAATCCTCAATTACTGACAGTTATGGACATGTAATTGTTTCTTGTCGTGAAGCGCAGTACAAGTCAAGTATCTATATATTGGTTGGTCTGAAATTACATTAAAATAAGAGAGAACCTGAATCTTTTGAGCAAAAACCATGCCATGTATTTCAAAGGGCAAGCAAAAAGTTACATATTGCAAGAAAAGACAACTAAAAATTTTAAAGATTAGGAATTCACCTCAGAATTCCCAAGTCCATTGAAATTCCGAAGTAAGTAGTCTGAACAAAGAGTGAAGCGATCTACAACATCAGTAAAAATGAATCAACTTTCTGTTAACAAAATTACCCCCAAAATTCAAACAAACAAAAAGCTTCAATCTTTCATCATAGTTCATGTTAAAATTGTGAATCTAAACAAGATTACAGAGATGGGTTTCGGCTCAATTAAACAGAAAAAAAACACCAATCTAAAATATCAATAACTCAAAAGAACAGTAACTGAGAAACAGAATTAAAATTCACAATCAAAACTGAAAAAGCGGGGGTCTAACAACACCACCCAATATTTCGATTAGCAATCTGTATGGACTAACTCCGAAATTCTTTGCTAGAGAATCAACTAGACAGTCATACCCAATATAGATAGAAAGTATCTCAAGGAGTTATTATCTCAATCTATCGATTTGATCTTTACTCAAGCAAATAGAAATATGCGAGTCTTTATCAAAGAGAGATAACTTGGACGGTACCAAAGACCAATGTCCAAGGATCAATCAACTACAATCAACAACCAAAGGTTGGATTAGATAAGTTGATGATCACGAACGCACAACCTGTATTATTTCAATTATATCAAATATAATGCGGAAAAGAAATAACACAGACACCAGAAGTTTTGTTAACGAGGAAACCGCAAATGCAGAAAAACCCCGGGACCTAGTACAGATTGAATACACACTGTATTAAGCCGCTACAGACACTAGCCTACCGCAAACTAACTTCGGACGGGACTATACTTGAACCCCTATCAATCTCCCACTGATACAAGGTACAGTTTTACTCCTACGCCTCTGATCCCAACAGGATACTGCGCACTTGATTCCCTTAGATGATCTCACCCACAACCAAGAGTTGTTGTAACCCAAAATCACAGACTTGGTAATAACCAGATCTGTCTCACACAGAAAAGTCTATAAAAGGATAAATCTGTCTCCCACGGATAAACCCTAGGTTTTGTTCCGCCTTTAGATATAAAATCAAGGTAACATGAACCAATTGATAATTCGGTCTTATATTTTCGAATAACAACCTAGATTAATCAATCACGTCTCTACAATCCTTCCTGACTACACAAGCGGATTGTCGAGGAATCACAAACAGTGAGACGAAGATGTTTGTGACTTCTTTATCTTGCCTATCGGAGAACTCTCACGATCTCAAGCCAATCAATCGATTGTACTCGTACGATAGAAGATGCAAGATCAGATCACACAACTACGATAAAGTAGTATCAGTATGAATTCACAATCCCAACGAAATCTTTAAGTCGTTAACCTGATTTTAGAGAAGAAAATCAAAGGTTAATGGAGATCGACTCTAGCGGGCGCACTAGTAGCACACAGACGTGTGGGGATTAGTTTTGCACAATGCTAGATGTCTCCTTTATATAGCCTTCAAATCAGGGGTTTGCCTTAGTTACAAAGCAATCCTTATTCACCGTTAGATGAAAACCTGATTTAGATTCAAGCTAATATTTCTCAACCGTTAGATCGAAAACTTAGCTTGTCACACACACTTGGGTAGACGTTTACTGGGTTCGTGAAAACCATGCCTAAACGTGTACATTTATGTTGGTTCAACATAGTAACCCAAAAGGTTAACCATATGAGCATTTCATATTAACCTTGTTCTTCTTCACCATAACTAGTTCAATTGACTCAAATGAACTAGTTACAGAGTTGTTCAATTGCTATGAGATCTTATCTAACTACACAAGACACAATTGAAGCAAAGATGAGTCGATTTGATTGAATCAGCTCATGAAAATTATAGCCACGGTTTGCATAAAGTATTCCTTAGTAATTTAATGTTTCATGTTCAGAGCACATCTTTAGATCATAACCTCTTAAGTTCACAAACAAGTTCGCGGACTTAAGTTAATCGGTTGAGTTTTCCAAACTCAGCAGAAATTCTCGGGATGAGAACTTCCGCCAGTTCGCAGACTGGGTTCGCGGACTGAGTTCACGGACTAAGCACACAAACGAGTATTTGGAAAATCCCAGAAGAAATTCTCGGTCGAGAACTTCCGAAAGTTCGCGGACTGAGTTTGCGAGCTAGGTTCGTGGACTTGGCAAGCCAATTCCACAATCCTTCCAATTTCTCTTGATCAACAAAGTTCAAAAACTTCGGTTCAAGGAATACATGGTTATGTAATCTAAACTCTCATTTCAATCACTGAGACATTCTCAGAGGACGCTATTTAGCCGTTATTCACAGACCGATTCACGTCAGAGCAATTCTCAAAGTGATTGAAACTTTTCATGACTTTCGTCACTAGGTGAAGATAAACTTGATCAAAGCGAAACGCTTTACCAACACATGATTTCGAGATAAAAGATAAGCAATGAATGCTCAGCTCTAAATGTCAAATGTGTATGATCTAGTCTATATAGCATACAACTTTTGTCTCATAAGAAGTAGGAGATAGAAGAGATAGACTTTTGAGTGATAGATAAGTTCAAGTCTCCACATACCTTTTTGTTGATGAAGTTCCACGGTTCCTTGTATAGATCTTCGTCGTTGTATGATGAATCTCCATGAAGTCCTTGAGCTCAACTACACTTTTCTATCCTAGTCCGAGACTTAGCTATGTAGGCTAGAAATCAAGACTTATAGTTTTGATCACTAACATTGACAAACATGCTTGAGATAGCAACGCATGCGAGTTTGACCGAGCTATGCTCTAACAAAAACTGTCCAATCTCTTCTACAAAAACTAATCTCAACAATCCAATGAAAACAAAAACAACAAAACATATCACAAATAATTCAATTCAATCCCTAAAACTAGAATTTACATATTCAATCAGTATGTGTAAGTAGAAGTTACACATCTAATTAGCATGTGTAACTAGAAGTTACACATATATTTAGCTTGTGTAACCAGAATTTACACATCTATTTAGCTTGTGTATCTATAAGTCACATATCTATTTAACTTGTGTAACTAGTAGCTACACAGTACACATTCTGATGAACATAAACACAAAGGTGATAAATATTATCCAATTGCAATAACACAAACGCATTTAGGAAGTTTTACACATACCCCTATCTCCGCAGCAGATTTAAAATCATTGAAATTCAATTGTTTCTCCAAATCAAAGTTGTTTTCACTTACAACTGCGAAACCTAGCTTCAACAACATCTGCTCCTCCTCTACCCTATTAAGCAAAGACTTAATAAGTTTTATTCTAAAATGAGCATTATGTATCAGTTTCTACTTAGAGATATCATATAATATTTGTGAGATACATAGTAATCAAGATATTTAAAAAGATAATTAATACTTATTTTCGAACCAATTCACTGACTGTTGAGATGTGTTAGTGATTTGAATTGTTGTTCTTCAACTTTTGTTCGCTTTGATTCGACAATATTGTTACCAGTAATTGATACTTTATAGCAGATGAAAACCAATGACTATGAAGAAAATAAATGATCAGTAGCAGCTTCAGCTGCTAATAATGACTATAAAGTACATACAATAGCTTGTGTAAATGGAAGTTACACATGCATATGGCTTCTGTAACCTACAGTTACATATCCATATGGCTTGTGTAGTAAGAAGTTACATATCCATATTGCTTGTGTAATCTGCAGTTACACATCCATATGTCTTGTGTACGCAGAGCATATATGTTATCTTCGTCAGCGCTAGAAACATGGACATCAAGTGGGTTATACAACAAAATTCAAGCTTCCCCAGCAATAGATGAATTTAATGCTCTAACCAAGTGGATTAGTGAGGGAATCCAAACCTCTGAAGGGAAATCTAAGAGTTAACGAAAGAATAACCAGCGCAGAACCGACGAAAATTTGGAAGAACAAAAAAATAGCGAAAAGAACTAGCTTAAAAATTAATTTGATGTCTAATGCTAAACACAAACTCAGAGAAATCACAGAATATCCTTCTCAGAGTAAATAAAAGCTGAACTTATAGCTGGCTAACATATTTAAAACACGATGTGCATCGACATATATGTCCTAGTAAACTGAATGAACATTTGTTTTAGAAAGAATATGGTAATATTGATCTTGAAAGACTTTTCAATGTTACTACCCACCTCAGTGTTCAAGCCTCAAAGTCAAACAACAATAGATGGATTTTATGGTCTAACTAAGTAAAATTAAAGATAAGACAAGCAGAATGTAAAGTAGATCCAACTTACACTGTCCAGTACAGCTCCAACATCCATACCAAACCTCTCAGCTTCGTATCAAAACACCACCACTAACTCCAAATCCAAATTATCCTCCAAACCTGATCCAGTACCACCACCACCACCACTGCCTCCTCATCCTCCTCCAAAACCTGCACCTCCACCATCAACACCACCACAAATTCTTTAATCAAACTGCATATTTGTAGGCCAAGACTCAAGATAGGAAAACTAAATCAATGTTCATACATATTTCCCCTACCTGTTCTACAATTTTTATTCATCAATCTCATGAATCATAAAAAAAATCAAAGAAACTTACCTTATTTCACTGATTTTCTATCGAAATAGTTGTTGAAGTTGCTTAGATTCAACCATACGCTTCTAGTTATCTTCATCGATTAAGATTTCATCTTCAAGACAAGGTACTAAATGTAACAAAATATAGATTGAACGTAAGACAATCTTCAAAGAACAAAATCCATGAAAGATGAGCTCAAATCAGTTCGAAAATTAAAGTAAATGAAATTCATATCAAATAGATGGGTAAAACGGATAATGATTCACATATTTCGAATCTGAAAACCGATTTTCGATCGATATGAGAGATTAAAAGATAGATCGAATTCTGTTCAAGAACCCTAGAAAATTTTTTTTGAATTTTTTTTTTCTCAAAAGTAAAATAGAAGTAAGATTAAAACAGATCTAACACTGATTATGATTTCAGTAACTGTTAGAGCATTGCTCGGTCGAACTCGCATGCGTTGCTATCTCAAGAATGTTTGTCAATGTTAGTGATCAAAACTATAAGTCTTGATTTATAGTATACTATAGCTAAGGTCTTGGACTAAGATAGATAGTGTAGTTGAGCTCAAGAACTCCATGGAAATCATCATATAAGACGAAGGACTACTCAAGGAACCGGTGGATCTTCATCGACTAAAAGGTATGTGGAGACTTGAACTTATCTATCACTCAAAAGTCTATTTATCTCCTATCTTGAGACAAAAGTCGTTTTGCTATATAGACTTAGATTATACACATTTGCTATTTCGAGCCGAGTTTATCTCGCCTATCTATTTCTCGAAATATGTGTTGGTAAGCTTTCGCTTTAGCCAAGTTCATATTTACCTAGTGACGAAAGTCATGACAAATTTCAATCACTTTGAAAATTGCTTACTTTGACGAAAAATAGTTTGTGAATAATAACTATAGAATATCAACGTTCTCTAAGAATGTTTCAATGATTGAAATGAGAGTTTAGATTATATAACCATTGGAGGATATAAGCATTGTTGTGGAAACACATATATGTATAAGTCCTTATTCCTTGAAACGAAGTTTGCGAACTTTTTTGATCAAGAGAATCGGAATAGTGGCGTGAGCCAAGTCCGCGAACTCAGTCCGCGATCTGGCGGAAGTTCTCGACCCGAGAAATTCTGCTGGAGTTTGTGAACTCCGTCCGAGAACTTAAGTCCGCGAACCCAGTCCTCGAACTTGAGTAGGTTATATATATAAAAACGATGTTTGTGAACTTATTCTTATATAAACTAAGGAATGCAAATTGCAAACCGTGGATATATAGTTCATAAACCGATTCGAGTGAATCATATCATTTTTGCTTCGATTGTGTCTTGTGTAGTTACATAAGATTTCCTTGCAATTGAACAACTCTCTAACTAGTTCTCTTGAGTCACTTGAACTAGTTATGGTGAAGAAGAATATGGTTGATATGAAAGTGATCATATGGCTAACCATATGGTTGAATATTGTTGAACCAACGAATGTACAAGTTTGGGTACGGTTACACAAGCCTAGAAACGTGCATTTCATTTGTGTGTAACAAGCTAGTTTTCGATCTAACGGTTGAAATATATTAGCTTGAATCTAATCAGGTTTTCATCTAATGGTGAATATTGAATGCTTTGTTACCAAGCTAACATTGATTGCAAACCCTGATTTGAAAGACTATATAAGGGAGAACTCTAGCAACTTGGAAACCTAATCCCCACACCTTCTGTATGATACTAGTTGTGCTAAGCTAGAGTCAATTCTCCTTTAACCTTTGATTTCTTCTTTTAAACCAGGTTAACGACTTAAAGACTCATTGGGATTGTGAAGCCAGACCGATACTACTTTCTTGTAGTTGCGTGATCTGATCTTGCCGTTTCTATCGTACGAGTACAATTGTAATAATTGGCTTGAGATTGATATCTCCGATAGGCAAAATATAAAAGAAATCACAAACACTTCGTCTCATCGTTTGTGATTCCACAATATCTTTTTTCGCTGCGTGGATTAAGATTATTGTGAGGTGATTGATAATACTAGGATGTTCTTCGGGAATATAATTCCGGTTTATCAATTGGTTCCTGTTCACCTTGATTTATCAAAAGACGGAACAAAACTCGTAGGTATATTCGTGGGAGACGAATTTATCTATTACCATAGACTTTTCTGTGTGATACAGATTTGTTTATTAAAGTCCTCGACTTTGGGTCGTAGCAACTCTTAGTTGTGGGTGAGATCAGCTAAGGGAATCAAGTACGTAACATCCTGCTAAGATCAGAGACGTAGGAGCATAATTGTACCTTGGATCGGTGTGAGATTGATTGGGGTTCAACTACAGTCCAGACCGAAAATAATTTGGAGTAGGCTAGTGTCGTAGCGGCTTAATACAGTGTGTGTTCAAACTGGACGAGGTCCCGGGGTTTTTCTGCATTTTCGGTTTCCTCATTAACAAAATTCTGGTGTCTGTGTTATTTCTTTTCCGCATTGTAATTTGTTATATAATTGAAATATCACAGGTTGTGCGTTGTTCAATCAATTAGAATATCCGACCTTTTGGTTGTTGATTTAAATTGATTGACACTTGGATATTGGTCTTTGGTACCATCCAAGTTATCTCTCTAGTATTTGATAAAGACTCGAAGATTTCTATTTGCTTGAGTATATATCAAATCGAGAGATTGAGATATAAACTCTTTGATATACTTTTTATCTAGATTGAGTCTGACTGTCTAGTTGATTCTCTAAAAAGTATATTGGAGTTTGTCCATACAGATTGCTAAGCGAAATATTTGGTGTGGTTGTTGTACCCCCGCTTTTTCAGTAACAGATTTGAACTGAAATCAAACTAATCTGTTACCAAAATCAAACTATTTAAGTTCCCCAGATGATTTTTCAGAAAATAAAAATTCGAAATCTCAGAATTAAATCAATCAATTCAATTGAAATGTGTAGGTGGGGAAAAACGATTTGCTGGTTTTTAAGGAATTGAGGAGACGACCGTACGGAGGAGACTCCTCGAACCGAGCGAAATGTTAAACCTCACACAGATGCACCGCTGCAAAGGGGGTGCTTTAGATTCGAGAGATCAATCTGTAGTACTCCGGCCTAAATCAAGACAATAATCGTTCCAGAGTAAATTCGGTCACAAGAGAGGATGGGTTGATCTGTAGGAGGGAAGCTGAGAAATGTGTGGAATCAATAGTAATCAAAGATTGTGGGTGTGTCAATTCTGAATACGATAAGCTCTGAGTGATTGAAATTGCTCAATTGAGAGTAGTTGCTCAATTGATGAGTTGATGATCTCGTGTTGTCAGTTTGACGTGAGATTGATGATACTGATGATGATGATTCAATCATGATTCAGAAACTTATTTATATTACTGGAATTTTAGACACCATGATCCCATGAAGTGTGACAGTTGACGGAATCAAGGAGTGGGGAAGTAGAGATCGTGTTTGAAACCAGTTGCTCATCGTGTGGAGACTTGGTCGATTTTCCACCCACTACCTCGTGAATTCCTTCAACTGATTGCACGACTTTCTCACATTCCCTCGTGTGTTTGAACACACGTGCCATAGACCGCCATACAAAAACCCTAAGTGATATCCCCCCAAGTGACACGATTGACGTCTCGTGGTTTGTTAGTCAATTGATGACTTCATGGTTTGATGGGACGATGAGTCCATGTAGTCATTGTGTTGAACATGATGTTCTGAAACTCGTGAATTGAACATGTCATGAGACATAGGTATAGTTCTTACGATGAAGTGAACAAGTATTGCTCATTCGGTGGATCGTTGGATATTGATTGTTGAACCAATATTCCTTGGTTTGAAAAAATATTTATCATCTGAGAAAGTGTTTCTCATGTGATGAATTGTTGAATATTTGATCGTCTGAGCATGTGTTGCTCGTCTGATGGATTATTGGCAGCGTACCAAAAATATTAATTAGAATACTGGTCGTCAGACCGAGCATAATTAATAAAATTAATGACCATGAGGTCGTCATAAAATTATTAAGGTTAGAATCTGGAATGATGATCCTTGGATTCAGAAACCCTAATTTGATCAATTTATGATCAATTCATGGTTCATCAGAATTTCAACCATGGGACGAAGGAGGGAGCGACTACATGGGACCGTGGATCAACCATGTAGTGTTCATATGCTCACGTGAGCAAATACGAAGAACTCCTGAAGAGTTGACGATTTGTTGGTGAAAGAATGATTAAATGCTCGTTTAATCATTTATTCGAAAATGCTCGTCTGAGCCTTAGGTGAGAAAACCTAATTAATTATGATGAGGCGAGGGACTGACCATGGAGTCATGAAACCGGCCCTAGGTTGTCCCGTGACCGCCTGACGATCACTTCATGAAAATCCAAAGTGTTTGGGAGAGTTTTGGCACTAATACGAGCAATTGTGCAAATTAGGTCAAAACTGTGAAAATTGATGGGACCGGCTTCCGTGAACCAAAGAGCCAATCTTGGTCGGTCAAGATAGCGTGCTCGTGTCCCCAAGGCGTCCGCGTCTCAGTCCTGAGAATTTTGATATTTTCTGGCGTGCAATTGAGCATCCATTCGAGAAAATATGCCAAAATTAGGGTTTCGACGAAACTGAGGAAAACACCATGAGATGATGAAAAATAATTATAAAATAAGGAATGAGGAGGCGTGGGACCGCCGTGGTTAAGGCATGGTCGGTCGGCCGTGACCACGGTCCCGTGGTGCCTTTTCCTTAATTTTATAATATTTTGATGATTTTATGAAAAATTCATGAATTTTGAGAAATTTGATGAATTTTGGGAGTTTCTATGAATTGAAGGAGTTTTCATGAGTTCAAGGAAGTAAAAAATATTAAAATAATAAAACAAGGGCGTGTGGGACCGTGGAAGGCATGGCCGGCCGGCTAGGGCACGGTCCCACGAGTTTCCCTAATTTTATAATGATTTTATGAAAAATTCATGAATTTTGAGAAATTTGATGAATTTAGGGAGTTTCCATGAATTGAAGGAGTTTTCATGAGTTCAAGGAAGTAAAAAATATTAAAATAATAAAAAACAAGGGCATGTAGGACCGTGGAAGGCATGGCCGGCCGCTAGGGCCCGGTCCCACGAGTTTTCCTAATTTTTAATATTTTTAGGTATTTTGATGATTTGAGGGAATTTTTCCTAATTTGAGAGAAATACCATGAAATCAAGGAATTTGGTGAATTCAAGGAAAACTAATAATAAAACAAAGGGGCGTGTGGGACCGGCTAGGGCATGGCCGGCCGGCCAAGGCCCGGTCCCACAAGTTTTCACAATTTATTTTATTTTATTATTATTTGATGATTTGTGCAAAAATACCATGAAATCAAGGAGTTTTTTCATGAAATTAGAGAAATAATAATAATAATAAAAAAATAATAAGGAACCGTGGGTGTGGGGCCTGTTGGGACTAAGGCATGGCCTGTTGGCCAATGGTCATGCCCCACACTCCTTTCCTTAATTTTATGTTATTTTTTATGGATTTATGGAAGTACCATGAAACCGAGGAGTTTCCTCAAGACGAAGGAGATTTGATAAAATGAGAGAATTTTCATCAAATCATGGAAAATAATAAAAATGCATTAAAAATATAAAACTGGCGTGGGATTGACCATGACACGGTCGGTCGGTCGTGTGTCCGTGCTCCCAGCACCCTGGTCAATATTTTTAATTATTTATTATTTTCTCATCTATTTTGCATAGGTTCATCGTTTCGTTGTATTTTTGAAATACTCGTTCGTGCGGTGACTGTTAGTGTATCATCGTTGAATACACCTTCACCATTTGAATCGGAGCTTACTTAGAGGTAGCTCAGACGCCCGGTTGTTGATTATTTATTACTAATTGTGGAATTCAGTGGAGAATAATTCACAAAACTGAGTAATAAGATGTTTATTATTTATTCATAGGACCAGCTGAGGATTCGACTACGAATTCAGAATAATAAAGTGAGCATTACCATTCCATGGGATCGTAGATTCGACCATAGAATCGGAGTAATTAAGGTTTATCTATTACCATTTATGAGACCAGTTGTGGATTCGGTCATGAAATCAGAGTAATGAGATAATATAGTTATTGATATTCTATGAGATCAAGCTGTGGATTCGATCATAGAATCAAAACAATTGTTATTGTCATTCCATGGGACCAGTCGTGGATTCGACCATGGAATAAGAGCGATTGTAATTAGGAATAATTAACTTTGTGGCTCTATACTAGCACAGCAAGCTGTCTAGGAGCATTAATTATCCCGATATGAGCTTGTCGGTAAGTCATATCCTTTATATAGTCAGGGTAAACTCGTTGTTCGTTCCTGAAGACGTTATCACTCTATACTAGCAGAACAAGCTTTCTAAGAGCCGTCCATCTCGTGATACTATATAGAAATAATCACTGAAAGTGTTCAGTATTCATGAGATATGCCGTTGTCCAGTCGTGAGACTACATATCTACATGTACTCTGAGAGAAAGTACTCTCCGTTGATAATTCGATGAGAGACCCGTGTCTCGATACTCGCGTCTGATTGTTGAATCAGAGCTTCGTATAATTATGAGTTTACGAATTTAACCTTTGTCGAAAATCCGCCATCTACAAAATGTTAAAGATGAGTACTTATATGTTCGATTTGATTTTGTAGGTGAATCTTCAAATTCATTTGCTGCTGATGATGATTATCACTTCTTTTCAGTTGATTTTCACTAAATCTTCCAAGAAGAAGTGATGATGATGTTGAATTAGATTTAAATAATCAAGATCTGTGTTTCTAAAGAATAGATCTAGCTTTTGAAATCATTTTTCACTGAAAAAATCGATCAGAAATCGTATCTTTCTCGGCCTGTTTCTTCATCCGAGAGAGAGCAAAAGAAAATGAGAGAGAAAAAGTGAAAAATAAAATGAAAATGAAATCCAAACCTAGTTTTATTACCTATATATATTAAAGGGCAGTCTTGGTATTATTATACTCCCTCCGTTCTTTTTTAATATGACAGTTTTGTTTTTAGCGAAATTTAAGGAAATTAAGAGAATTAATCATTGAAAGTGGTCCTCATGACACTTGTCAATAAAAGAAGTGAAGTGAAATGGTCCCCATGACACTTGTTAGCAAAAGAAGTAAAGTGAAGTGGTCCACATGACACTTGTCATCAAAAGAAGTTAAGAGAAAAGTGGTCCCAAAAAATTAAAATAACATTTGACTTTCCCAATTAGGAAACTGACCTATTTTTTTGAAACTTTTATTTATAGAAACTGGCCTATTAAAAAAAACGGAGAGAGTAATTATTATGGATAACATTCTCATTAGCAAGTACTGAATTCTAAAGTTTCGGTCTAAAAATATCAAAATGAAAAAGAATAAAGCTGCTTGTGAAGGATCCATTTCGTGCGGTTTCCATATTTGAAACCATATAGCAGTGGGGTTGTAGTATTTTTCACTTTTCACAATCCGGCATATTTTCAAGTCGCACTAATAATTTGGCTTGGTGGTAATCCGAATACTCACTAGTTCATAACTCCACGGAATCATCAATACCAGAGTTCATAGCTCCACGGAATCATCAATACCGGAGGACTGAGTTATTCGGTTCCATGGCATTTCCTGAAGCAACATCTGGTTTTGAAGAAGAAGGGAATGAAGCAGTGCCTTATCACCCTTCTGCTCCTGCTTCTGAGGTAACAAACAAAAACCCTAAACCCCAATTCCTTTGCAAAATTGACATAATTTTATCTGATGAAAAAGTAGGGTTTTCTTTATACAAGGAACGGGTTCGATTCTTTGCCCTAATTTGAAAACCACAGTCGTCTCAAATGAGTAGTTCTGCATATGCTCATGATGCTGAGTAGGTTTTGAGGTGATGATTTATGGTTTTTTCTTTTAAATTTCTTTACAGTTATTTGATGACTCAACAACTACGATTGATCCAAGTTATATAATCTCATTGATACGGAAACTTCTGTTGCATGTTCCTCACAATGTGAGGGATAATCGTCCTGATGATGGAGCGGGTGCTCGTTGTAATGGTTTTGTTGAAGGTTCGGAGATGGTTAACAGTCAGGAAAGTACACCTGCTGTGGCTAATTCCAATGTCCAAACCTGTACAGACAATGAAAGTGAGCCCATGGATATTCCTAATGATGAAAATGAAAAGTCTTTTGAGAACAAAGGAGGTGAGATGGATAGTTCTGAACGTCGTGAAATTTTAACGGAGGAGGAAGCTTGGGAAGAGTATGGTTGTGTTTTTTGGGATGTTGCTGCAAATAAAACACATGCAGTTTTCATGGTACTTGAAATTTTGGCTTCCATCTATGTTGGTAGTAGTTATTTGAGGATTTATTTCCGTTGTGGTTGGATTTGCATTTTTGGTTTTTCATGACAATGTGGTGAACGTGTGAACAGGTAGAAAACCTTTTACTTGATGTGCTTTTGGCAAGTCTGGCTATTTCTCAATCTGTGCGGGTTATAGTAAGTTAGAGAGGCTCATATCAACTGATTTTGATCTGATATGTTGTTCTCTGGTATTTTCACATGACATGAAAATTTAGTACTGATTGACTCTGGGACGTTGACACTGAACTTTTGGTTTTTCGCTGTTTTATGTAGGAAATTAACCTGGGTATCCTTGCAAATCTTGCTTGCCATGAGGCTCCAAGAAGCAGTATAATCTCTACAAATGGACTGATTTACGTAATTGTAGATAAGTTGTTTGTAGATGACTCCACATGCCTGTCTGAAGTTTGCCGGTAATAATGCTTGACTATTCACTGGCATATTACATTTCAGAAAGTTGATTTAGATAGCAGTGATTCCTATTTACTCTGCAAGATTTATATAAGTCTTATTAGTCATAGGTGTTGGGAGTTAGTGCGCTTTGTGTTGTATGCGGACAATAATATCCTACTCTTCTGCCATTGATAACAAAACACTTATTCTATCACCCTGTAGTTGACACTTTATCCTGACTATGTTGCCACAGGTTCTTAACTTTGGCTCTTCGACATAGTGGATCTGTCACTTGGGCTGAAGCATTGAGAAATGAACGTGTTCTGCTCCGTATTTTGTGGGTTGCTGAGAATACACTTAATTCTCAGCTTTTGGAAAAGGTATTTCAAAGAATACTTGTGTTCTAATCTTATTTGAATATGTTATGTGTTTGTGATCGAAACCAGATGTAAAGTCACTTGTTTTGCACAATTAAAAAAAATAACAACTATCATCTACTGATTCAGAAGTTAATGAACTTATCATTCAGCTGATGATTCATGTTCTTATGCAATAGTTCTCTTTAACTGTTCTATCCATCAGCAATAACTGCTGATTTCAAAGCTGTAAATAAAAATTAGTCATTTGCTTGAGTCTGCTATGATTTGTTGAAAATTCACTCTTTACTTTGAGCCTGATTGCGGAGATGTTGGGTATGCTACTTTGTATAGGTTCGAGAAATTCATAATGTGATGTCCTTTGCAGAGTGTTGGTTTACTGTTGGCAATGGTAGACAATCAACATGGAGTAACAGTATTCCTTCTTCCACCACTGATGGAGTTGGGTTTGCCGAACAGGTTGATTAATCTGTTGGAATTTGAGGTGAAAAGCTTATACAGTGACAGAACACCTGACAGGTAGTACGACAATCGAGTTTTTCAAAATATCTCACACTATAAATAGGCCTGATGGCTTTTATTTGTATTTCGTTTTCATATTCAGCCATGTTGCTCAGGTTTTCCTCCGCATCTTTAGTTTTTACTTTTCGTTGTTATTATTTTAGTATCTTACACTGGTAAGTTATCTACCTAAGAGTACTTCATCTTTAGATGGTCTGGACTTTTACAGACTATCTTCTGTATACTTGTGACTTTACATTTTGTTTTCTGATGGTATACTTATATTCTGCTTCAGGTTCTTCCCGTCGGTGAGTATTCAACACCGTTAGCCCAGAACAGGGAACTTTTGAGGTTAGTTGTTGATGTGGTAAAGCTTCCTGACAAGGCCGAGGTATGCATTTTTCTTCTTTTTGATGACGTCACATGCGTTCTACCCTGTAAGCGGGACTGTTAGTAACGTCAGGACTCTGAAATGTATTTCATATGTGCTCTTTGTTGTAGGTGTCCAACTCCTGCATCACTGCTATAGTCTTGTTTGCAAATTTCCTGTCCGACAAACCAGATTTAATTTCTGATGTCTTACAAGGTAATATTTGGTTTTTTCCCATATGAAATGGCTTGCTAACAGCTCTGACTTGACATTTGTGGCATCCTCTCTAGATGTTCCATTCTTACAGGGTTTGCTAGATACCCTTCCCTATATCTCGGACGACTCAGAAGCACGCCATGCACTCTGGAGTGTTGTGGGGAAGCTGTTACATGAAGTTCGTGAACATGTGATACCTCCATCACTTCTGCTCCAATATGTGTGTTTTCGTTGAAAAATCCGATTGTATAGAGGAAGACTTGATTGATCATAGGGAAGAAGACCTGGGTGAAGAATATATGAAGTCAGAGGGGTTCGATATAAAACGGAAGGAGAGTTTCATCTGTATCCTGCTTTGTGTATGCCAGGATATTTCTTGTACTTCCTGTTCCTGCAATTGTTGTCATTTTTTGCTAGTATTTACCTTCCCTCGATTGTGTTTTCCTTAAATCCTTGTTACAGCTAAACAAGATTGCTATGATTTTACAATATTGGTCATCTGTAAGCCACAGCGTTCCTGAAGCAGACGTTCCAAAGAACGACCACCCTGATGACGGAGTACTAAAACATCTGATTGAATGTTGTAGATCAAACCTTGTGTAAGTTTGATTTGCCTAAAATGGTTTTGTTTATTATATCTGTCATTTTTTTTTTGTTATGCAAATCCTTCTGCTTAGATTAAGTCGGCCTTTTTCAATTGCAGATTTCTTGAATAAACAACAGGGCAACTTCTTGGACTTGTGTCTTGTCTCAGACTGCATATCCATACCGAGTCGATGATGTACAGTAGAGGATTACTGTAACAGTAATATGTATATCTTGAATGGATCAGCTACTCTTTTAATCTTTTCAACTAGTACTGTAAATAGAGTGAATAGAGAGGAAATGAGAGAAATCAAACAGAAACCCGAGAGGTCATATCTATTTGGTGGGCATATGCCTAAACTGGAAATTCTGTTATTATTTCACATGATATACAGATCCATCTTCTCTTTTGCCTTGATGATGTTCTGTTTTCATGAATATACACATTGAATTACTATAAGCAACTCTAAATACATTGATACTCAACTACGGTAAGTACCTCTACTGATCAGCAACCTGAATGTTCAATCTTCTAAGCCAGATGGAATGAAGAATCATGTGGAAGACATCAAACCTTTCAGGCGGTGAGTTCACTTCAAAATGTCTTCGAATTTTAAGCCCTCTTTGTTGCATCTTTATATACCGCCTTTGAGATATACTTGTTAATATTTTCTTCAGGTTTGGTATCTCATTTACAGGAACCACAACGGAAAACGATCTCCAATTCAAAACATCACCAAAAGGAAGCGCATAATAATCATTTATCAACACAGGAACACAGCCCGCATAGAATGCTTCCACAATTCTTGGGCTTGCAACTTCGTAACCACTTGGACAAATGCAGAACTTGCTCTTCTTCATCATGTCCTGGTATGACACATGTTTCGGCAGGTACTTGTAAACCCTGATATCATCATCTTTGTTGAACCAATTATCTAAAAGAATGGGTCTGACTGGGCCGTGTAGCCCTCCAGCAAAGAATGCCAATATTGGCCTGTGAGACGGAGATGGCCCACCAAGCCAACCTTTTGTATCACCAGTTCTTAAGTTGATTTCAGGAATAGAAACATCCTTGGAAGGCCTGAATCCTTCTGAAGTATTAGCATTGCAGAGAGCTCTTATGGAATTATTGAACATATGAGGTACATATTTTGATGTCATTGGCCCCTGTTACATAAAACAGGGAAGGAACAAAGTCAGGCAATGACCATACCGGAACTTACTGAACATGACACTATCGAATAAGATCCGGACTTTGTTGCGGTGAACAAAGTGGTGCGTTTTGTTGACCCCACTTCAAATGGGGAAGAGCTAAATTTGATAGGAATCCACCAACATCTTGACCATAATTTGGTCTGACCCAACTTCTTCCAATGACGGTAAGAGTCATTTTGTTTATGAAAATCTGTTTCACTTGTGATCATTGAAGTGCCTTCTCATATTAAATGTCTAATATGATGAATCAAAAGTAACCTAGCATTCTCAATGCAGGAGGGAAGAGTGAAGAGGAAAGAAAGAGTAAAATGTTAGTTACCCAATCATGGCAGGAAAGCATGAAATGATCAGCTCCAAGACTTCTATTCCAGAACGGGTATCTTGATCCAATGACATTGACATAGTCAACTACGGCTTTCTTGATAGGTGTGATATCATGTGAGTTTGGCACATAGACAAACCGAACCATCATTGTTATACTGAAAGGTAGAAAATAAACGTGAGCTCTTTCTGGATCTCGAGTGCGAAACCGACCTTGCATCTCCATCTGATGAATGAAATTTCCCTCCATTGAATATATACTCTTGCAGGGACCACTATGAAACAGTGGTGGATCTCCTTCTTCATATATAAAAATCTTGAATTGTTTCTCCATTTCCAAATAACTCCTGTAATTTATGAAAAATGCACTATCAGTGTTAATCATCTGACTACACCAAAAACAAGGTCATTAAAGAAGGAAAGCTTACAGCATACCTATGGAACGCATGGGAGTTCCAGTACATTGGCCCTACTGTAATCAAATTTGGGTCTGGTATCTGATCATTTCTATACTTAGAAGCTTCTCTTATTAAAGCCCTAGCTTTCGCAAGACCTAATTCAAGGTGTTGCAATTTGCTATCCGGTACTTTCTTCTTGAACTTAATTGCCACATGATCATCAGATAAGTTTGTGAAACTTTTAAATAATCCCTCTTGCTTTAATTCCTCATCCTGCATAGTTCATTTATGATTAAACTCCGAAACAGCAAGTTTAATGTTCCACACTGAAATCAAATTTTCACACACATGACTGTACTGACATAGGCACATAGTTTTTGCATATTGACATTGTTTCCATCAACTCAAACAAATCAAGAAATAAACATGGAAGTGTCATCAGAAGATTAAAGAACCTCGTCTCCCAGAAGCCCCAAGTGATTTAACATTTACTGAATCATAATACATAGGTGAAGACGAATTTATGACTTTCTAATTAGAGAGAGAGGAGGGATAATTTTAAAATTTTAAAATTAGTTTGTAAAACATACTAATAACCACAAAATTAAGCAATGTAAATAGAAATAAATACTTCATCAAAAAAAAAAAAAAAAAAAGAATATGAGTCTCACAAGTGGTTTATGGATTTGAATGGTTTCTTTGGCAAGTACTGACGGAGGAGAAGAATGGTTGAAGCTGGCTAGATCTTCTTGTGATGAAAGAGCTTTTTCTTTATGATCATATTGATGCTGATAAAGACCCATCATTTTTTTGTTCAAACCATGATCCTTACTTTCTTTAGCTATTGATGAAGAACTGTTAGAAGAAGAAGAAGAAGAATAAATCCCAGTCCCTGTCTTGACCCATGGAGAATGTGAAACTGAAAACCAAGAAGAGTTACTAGCAGCCTTATTTGGACCCAATACAGAAACAAAACCAGCTGATATGAGAATCAACGGAATTATAACCAACATAAGCATAAATGATGAACAAGATGGACCCATGCTGCTGCAGAAGCTAGAGCACTCCTTCATCTCTCCCTCTCTCTATTAGAAATTGTGTTGTCTTGTTCTAAAATAGAGTCTATACATGCTCTACAGTTCTTCTCATTCTTCTATCCCTCAGGCCTCAATCTCCGTTCTCTAATCTGACTTCTGCTGTCTGTTTATTATAATCAGTTTATGTAAAACCTTGTTGTTAATGTTAAAGATTCTGATGAGAGTTGTATTTATCTGTTGTGGGTTTTAAATGTAAACTTGTAATCAAACATCTGTCATATTTAAACTGATATCAGCCTTTCCAAGCCAAGTGTCAATACATATAAGGTCCCACCACCATGCAAATCCTTTTATTTCCATCTGTATCCTATGCACTTTCTCATCTCACTCAACAAGCCTTGCTTTAGCATCTAGTCTATGGGAAGTCAAGTCGAAATATCAATCTAGACTAGACTAGGGAAATTAGTTAGTCAACGTCAATGTATAGAGAAATCAAATTAATTGGTTAGCTTGGCTCGCTGCTATTAATTGATGTTTTTCTCAATAAACCAAAATTCAGCCGTTAATAGGCATTTTTGAGACCAGTGATTACATTAACTAGGCACAGTTACCTTTGGCACACACCTAATAAGCAAATAAAAAGAGCCGAGTAATTTACTTGAATCTCTGTTTAGTGATAGTTCCAACAAATTACACTTGTCGTTTATTGGGGAAAGTTTCATGAAAAGAGCATTTATGGTAAGAACGAATAAGAAAATAGTTTACTGACTTTCCAGTTTGCTTATCTTGTTGCGCTATAGTCACTGTTTTGGGTTTCCTATTTGATTCCTTTACTACTTCTGCTCTACTCATTAGCTTGACGTAACTGTTTATTAAAAAAAAAAAAAAAATTAGCTTGACGTAACTAATTTAGTTTGGCTCATGCAGAAATTTGGTCAGGCCCATTATTTTTTAATTGTGGTCCTAGGATGAAATTGTGACACCATGTGGAGAAAAGTTAGCAGATGAGGAATTGTTGGGTTCGGAAACTGTGGTTAGAAAGATCAAGCAGTAACCACCTCATGTGGATTTTATACAAGAAAGGGATTCAGATTTCAGAGCAAGGAGGTACCGAGTGAGCATTTTGATACTGTAGCCTGAGGGTGTACTTTGAGTATGTTTATGCTTCTAGAATTCATTGGCTATATTGAGAAACTTGCACTCAAATTGATTCCTCATACTTATACGAGATTATCAGAGGGTTAGTCCTCGCAGGAGTCGAGTGTAGTTCAGTTTTTGCCCGTCAGTCGTGGAGAGTCTGAAAGAAACTCTTGAACTCCCGGTTATTGGTAAAAAAAGAATAGAATGTTGGGGAATTGGTTGTTTTGGGGAGTTATGTATTTTTGCCTCACTACAAATCTTTCAAAAGAGTAGAGATTTTGGAAGAGTCTCCCAAACTCCCTAAACTCAAAACACCAAACTCCCTACACTCTCTTACACTCCCTCAAAATTTCCAAGATTCAAAATACATTAAACTCTCTCCAACTCACCCGTGGACTAACCCCCCGTATATTATGGAATGTCATCCGTCATGGATATACGAGCGATTTAGTTCAGTCTTATACTAGAATGATGATTAGACGGTGGTCGGAAATTGTAGTTTTAATTTTCAAAAATGTTAACTGGGTGAAAAAGACACAAATTTTTTTTAATCATATATATCCATTACTTTAAATTTTATTCTTTATCATATCATTTTCTTTTTCGTATTTATTTTTTCACAAAATTGGTATAATAATCCTAAAACAACAATTTCTGAGTAAAGAAGACATTAAAATTTGATATTGTTTAAATGCCCTAGAATTAAAAAGATAATTTTCTATTATCCATTTTGGGCAATCTGCCCAGAGACAGTAAAAAGGTGTAGTAATAACTGACCAAAAATGCCCCTAAACAAGTTGACTTTTGAGACTAAAATATATGTTTCCCTTAACAAAAAGCAAGTTCTGGTTTTGGAATGCAGATCTGAAGCAAACTAGCTTCTAACTTCTTTATCCATTAGACGTTCGAGTTTGAATTACTATCAGATTCTTAATATTTGTTCAATTATGGTAAGTTTTATTCTAATGATTCGAACAAATTTTGATACATATAGTTTAATTCCAATTTTATTCAATTCAAAACTGATTTTGTCCAATTTTGATTTTGTTTTCGTTTGATTGAAAATTTTATATAAAATTTAATCCTTTGATTCATTACATTTAGAAGTTTCAGTAGCTATCGATGATGTGGGTTTCTATTGATTTTCTAGGGTTATCTAAATTCAATACCAAATTAAGACTAAACATTCAACATTAGCTTTGTTTTAGTGTAATTTAGTTCTGAATCAATCCTACGTTCAATAATAATATAATTTTCAATTGTTTGCAATCTTATTTAATTTTCATATTTATGTGATTGGTGAGTGCCTGAGTGGTAGTGGTGGTGGGTGGTAAGTGATTAGTGGTAGTGGATGGGGGTGGTAGATGTTGTTAGTCAGTGGTGGGTGGTGAAGATAGTGAATTATACTGGTGATCAGTGTTCTCATTAGTAACTAAAACCTAGATAAGAATGAAATTATCAACACTGATATGTCTAAATTCATCTTGTGTTGTGAAGGTTGAGTGGTGAGGTTAGTGAATGTGAAAGTGGTGGATTGTGCAGTGGTGAGTCTTGAGCGGTAAGGGTGGTGAGTGTTAAGTGGTGGGTGATAAGTGGTGTGGTTGGGGAGGAAGATGCTGGCGAGGATGGTGGATTGTGCTAGTTTGTCCATATTGGGCGGTGAAGGTGGTGGAATGTGCTGGTGGTCAATGTTTAAATGAGTAAGAAACCTAGATAAAAATGAGATTATTAAGTTAATTCGTAAATGGAGACGTTTGACTATAAGAACATTGGTTCTTCTTCGGGATGGATTTCTACTTCGAAATTCTTTGTGGGGATAATGCGTGTATGGTTGGTGTTAACTTTTCATATACAAGAGCCTTTTATGATAGTTTCTAAAGACACTATCACAGATCTCTAAAAGCCATACTTTTTTTTATTAAGCATCTAAAAGTCATACTTGGTCTTATATTTTAGCATTCCCGTAACCCAACCTTCTTATTTTAATTAGTATGTTAATATGTTGTTTCTTACTTGTATGTACACTTTTTTGTATGAGTTGCTGATGTTAGAGATCATCTTATTACAACTCATTGCATACATGGAAAGGTGTGCAACATGATTTAACAGTGAACTTCTTTCCTTTGTATGAACAACAACATAAGATGGGCTACATTATTTGTTGTTTGGGGAAAATACTGAATTTGTGCTTGCTAAGTCATGTCTAAGCCAATGTGTTTATGGTATCACCTACGGTTGTATATCTCATAATCGAAATTTTGTCTGTCAAGAAGAGAATGTTCCATTTAGTAATGTAATCCAGTCAATCGCACTGGAATGTGTACGCTACTGCTACATTTGTAAGGGAAATGTATTTATGAAATATATGATTTTGTGGGATATTTGATTTTTATCTGGTTGTATTGATTGATATATGAACCTTGATGTCTTTTTTGTTTTTTTTAATTGCTTTAAAATTTTTATGATTAAACTTCAATGAATTCATGTGCATCATGAATAATACCTTGACGAAACTCGTTTCATCTTGCATGTTCTGACGAAAAATAAGTTTGTTCAAGATGATACTGGTTTCATCCTGCATATTCTGAAAAGAAAAAAAAATTCATCAGGATCTAACTGGTTTCATCCTCTATATTCTGACAAAAAGTATATATTTTCTTCAGATTTCATCCTGCATATTCTGATATTAGATTATAAGAATAGTGGTCAAAGTAGAGTATACAAATAAAAACTTTAAACAAACTGCACCAATAAATTTATTGTATTGTAAGGCTATAAGCGCCTTGATACATTCCGCCTTGCATAATTTCCTTCTTTGAGCGTACTTATCATATTCCAAAATTCTATCTTCTTCAATTCTTCCGCATGTTTGGTTGTGATTTCTAAACCTTACCTTATAAATTCTTCATCAGTTTCGCCAACCACCTTCAAATCATTCATGTGCTTCATTCTTAATTCATCAACATCCTTCACATCATGCCTGTACTTTGTTTTTAATTCAGTACTCTTTCCACTTTTGCTTCCTACAATAATATCAAATAATTTAATTCATGTAAACTTGGATGAAACAATACGTCACCAATTAAACCTAGATGAAACTGGTTTCATCCTTGTTAGAGCATAGCTCGGTTGAACCCACCAAGCGTTGGTATGTCAAGTTTGGTTGTCATGTTTTAGTGAACCAAAACTCATTTAAAGAGTCTCTTGATTATGTACTAGAGTCAACTTCGTATAGGTTAGCTTGAAAGTATTAGGATATGAGACATTACAAGTATTACATGGAGACTTGAAGAATGTGAAGAAGTACGGAGCTACAACGATGACATCATCCTTCCACTTGAGGTTATTAATATTTGACTTGAACGGTTTCATTCCCTAACATATCTTTCAAGTCGTACATATTGAAAACATAACTGCGAAGCTATGAATGATTATACTAGAGTTAGACGTAGTATTAAGGAATACAATACGAAGTATAACGCTTATCTTTTGAACTTCGTATATAAGACATCGATATAATTGTTTGAATGCTACTGTGATTATGTATGGGTATGAGATGAAGATTTCATCTCAGGAAACAATGTTTTACATTCGTTTAAAGGAAGTAAATTCATGAACTTTTTTTGTGAATCAAAAGGGAAATCGCTAGGCTTATTGGTATTGTTATTCATTGCATATCTTTTGAACTACCAATATGTGTGATTAGTATAACCGCTCATGACTTGCTTATGTTCTTGGTAAAACTATTTACAAGGCTTGACTTTTGTATTGGTATGACTTTTATTAGTGAAACCGATCTTAAGTAATCACCTGAGATGGTATGATCGATTTAGTGTTATTGGTATGACCAACTCTAGGCAAAGGGGAATAGATCCTAGTAAGAGGTGCAACCGATCACAAGAGGGGAATCGATCCTTGTAAGAGGTGCAACAAGCTTCTAGTTATTGGGAACCGATCCTATGAACATGTGTAGCACGTTTTTAGAAATTGGGAACCGATCCTATGGACATGTGCAACAAATACAAGTTAGATACCATATATATGTGGGAACCGATCCTAGTACCTAGTCAATCAAGTTTTGGTAATTAGCGTGACTAATTATAGTACCCACATTGAGGTAGAACCGAAACTTGTTTTGGTAGAACCGTGAAACCCATGTTATGTGATTTGATAGGATAATCAATCATATAGTTCTTGGAAATCAGACGAACCAATTCTAAACTTGTTTGGAAGTGTGGAAAATCAATTCCAAGATTGTAAGTATGAAAAAGGACTTACAAAGTAAAGATGTCGACATACTTTGAACATGTGCAGTAACGCTTATCTTTTATTGTTCAAAGATATTCCTTAATATATAAAGGAGAATCCCGAATTGAAAATAAATTGAGAATGTTTTAATTAAGGTTTTTAATTTTATATTTGGAAAATAAAAATTAGTGATGTGCATTTACTAGTTGGAGATTTTCTAAGAGATTTCGGTCAATATTTGGACAAAGCATTCCCAGGAATTATGGAAACCGAATTTGAAATTTATTGTATATCTTGAGAATATATTCGGTTTTGGAAATTCCTTGGTGTCCAAACTTCCTTGGTCTATAAATATCAAAGTTTGCATTTCAAGCAAACTAATCCTCAGAGCCAGCAAAACTACCTAGTTGTGTTGTTAATGGTGGAGCCGCCTATTCGGAGAGGAAAGTAACCTAATTAGGTGAAATCTCTTACGGTCGCTCGGTTTAAAGACTTCCTTGGGATTGAGAAGCTCTATTAGTACCGTTGGTGGGAAACTAGATAATTGCGGTTTATATTTTGTTTTTGATTGACTAACGGTTGTTGAACTTTGATTGCACCTAGTTTGTTTATGCTTGAGAATCTTCTCTTCTGATATAAGATTCACTCAAACTAGATAGAAGTTTCGACGGGGATATTTAGACTGTTTTTAGATCTAAAGACGTCTTGTGATAATCCATTGTTAACAGACTCCGTTCTGTGTGTGATTGATCACAAGAGATTCAAGTTGATTGTGTGCGGGTGTTTATTGAAGATACAAGAAGACTTTGAAGATTTCTGAGTTGGGTTCATAATCTTTGGTGTGCACAATACTTGTTTCGGGTAAAAAGGATCCAACTATAATCGGTTTATCTTTGTGATAGATTTGATTGATTAGTTGAATAGATCAGCATCAATACAATTCTTTGTGATTCAAAGTATTGATTGCAAAATCTTAACAATTACTTTGGTAGTTGTTAATGGATAGATCTAAGGACCTGACAAAGGAGTTTATTGGGATAAATGGAAGAGCCTTTTGTCGAACTCATATCACTTGGTTGAAAAGAGTTGTTACTGAACAGATTTGTTGTTCCTTTACTGTTTGGAATAAGAACCAAAGGAATTGTTCCAAGTACATGACTTATTACAAGTTGGAGGCGTGGAAATACAGACGGAACTAGGTGAACTATAGGTTTAGTTGCTTGGTCTCAACTATACGAAGTTGGTTTGATTTTGTATAGCGGATTAATCCTGAGAGTATTCAATTCTGGACAAGGTCCCGGGGTTTTTCTGCATTTGCGGTTTCCTCGTTAACAAAATCTTGCTGTGTCATTTACTTTTATTTTCTACAATTATAATTGTTGTTATTATAATTTAAAGTAAATTACACAAACGTTAATTCCTATTTACTTGATAGCAATTCTATCGTGTTTGGTTAAGTCCGAACCTATTATCAAGTAAACATACTTCGTTGTTGTATTGTCTAGATCTTGTATCCATATCCAATCACACAAGTTATCTTGTTGTCGTATTGTCTGGATCTCTTATCCATAGACGATCACACGAAGTGTGAACCGAGTAGTTGTATTGTCTCGACTCCGTATATAGACAATCACTTTCGGAGAAAGGACTTATAGGTGAAAAAGTTTTAGATTGAGGTATATTTGGGTACCCTCATCTTTTCAATCTTAGTTTAAACATGGATGAATAAAAATTCAACTCAATTTGAAACACGATGATACCAGTTTTATCCTAGTTTAAACTCAGATGAAGATAAATTCAACTTAATGCAAAACAGGATGAAACTAGATTTATCCTAATTTAATTTTGGATGAAAACACATTCAAATCAATATAAAACAGGATTTTACTAGTTTCATCTTGTAGATGGTGGATTTTCAACAAAGGACAAAACCGTAAAATCACGATACTGCATGCTTCTGACACGACTTTCAGGCATGTGATGATTCATATTTTACGAAGCCATGATGAATATTTCTTTCAAAAAGGATCCACTAGTTGAGCGTTCGATCCCTGGCATTTCATTGTGCCCTCTATGTAGAATAACGTAATTGGGCGGTTCTCCGTAAGATTGAGAGCAATAACGCCTTCAGGACGTCGGTGACACTCACTGTTCCCTGACTATGTAGAGAGACCGTGTATAGATCCAACGGTTCTCCGTAAGATTGAGAGAAATAACGCCTTCAGGTCGTAAAAGAACACCTGTGACTCCCTGACTATGCACCATTCAGAATGGATGTGACGCTAATATCCTTTCTGCAATAGATTAATTCTGTCGTGCCATTCACCACTGAATTCCCAGAATGATCTATTTTTGCTCATATTCCACGGTCGAATCCACGGCCTGATCTCATGGAATGGTAATAAACAATTATCTTTTGCTCCAATTTCATGATCGAATCCACGACTTGATCTCATGGGATGGCAATAAACAACTATATTATATTATCTCGTTACTCCGATTTCATGATCGAATCCACGACCGATCTCATGGAATAGTAATATGTAATTTTATTATTCTGAATTCATGGTCGAATCCACGGCTGATCCTATAGATTGATAATAAAAAAACTATTCACTTTTATTACTTAGATTCATGAATCATTCTCCACTGAATTTCATAAATTAGTAATAAATACTCAATAATCGGGCATCTGGACTACCACTGAGTAAGCCCCATAAAATGGTGCAAGTGTACTCGACAATGATGCACGAACGAGCACCCAAATTCACGAATGAGCATGCGAAAACATGGAAAAATGAGGAATCCTGCATAAAATAGGAGAGAGAAAAATAATAACATTAAAATAATGAAGAAGCGCCCATAGGCCAGGCCCACTGGCCGGCCGGCCGTGCCTTAGTCGTGGCCGGTCCCATGCTTCCTCCATTATTTTTCCTAATTTTTGTTGCTTTCATGAACTCATGAAGACTCCTCCATTCTAACAACTTTCCTTGTTTGAGCAAAACTCATGGTTTCTTCATATTTTCATGGTTTCTCCATATTTTCGTGGTTTCATGAAAAATAATAATATAAAATAGGGAAAGGTGTTGTGGGACCACGCAACTTAGCCAGCCGGCCATACCCTAACCGTGGCCGGTCCCACAACTTGCAATCCCTAATCTTTCATTAATTGTTATTTTTCGCATCTAGTGAAACTTCCCTGTTTCAACAAATATCATGGTTTCTCCTTATTTTCTCAAATATTGCGCAAACCACGAAAAAGCCAAAAGTCAACATGGTCACACGACCGACTAGGTCACTCACGAAAATATATTAAAATATTATTATTTTAATATTCACAAAATATTGATCAAACGAGCATACTTGCTCATTCGAGAAAAATCGAGGATTTCAGTCAAAGATCAAACTCTTCTGAAAATCCAAAATATTGCTCGAACGCACATCATCAAATATTGAAACTCTCAGTACGGAAACACGGACATCATGGTAACACATGCATGCCTTCTTGACCGACCAAGGTCATCCCTAGGGCTTGCACAAAGCCGGTCCCACACGTTTTCACACTTTTGACCTAATTTGCGCAATCACTCATATTGGGTCCAAACTCTTCACAACCAACTCAGAGTTTGTGCAAACGCCCATCAGCGGTCCCACAGCTACCAAGGTCCGGTCTCATGCCACCTTGGTCGGTCCTTCACTTTTCTATAATTAGGTTTTATCACCTAATGCTCAATCCAACACTATTTCAATAAATGATGAAACCGACATTAATCGTCATTCCTTCACCAACTGGACAACTCAAGACCCTGGTGTACGCTCACTCGAGCAATTGGGCATCACATGGACATCCATAGTCTCATGTGGTCGGTCCCTCCTTCGCTCATGACCTATTTTCAGCAATTCGTCGACTAATGAGTAATTGATCAAAAATTAGGGTTTTCGAACAAACGCTCAACAAATCATTATTCTGAGCAAGTTCAAACACTAAATAAATTTATGTTAATCCATCAAGAAACACGCGGATTAATTATATAATATTCGGTAATCTACCAATATTTTGATTAATATTTTATTGGGTCACATCCCCAATAAATAAATAATTCGTCGAATTGAGAAATACTTGCTCAGTTGCTCGAATATTGATTTACTATCAATATTCAGTAATTTATCAGTAATTCGTCGAATTGAGCAATACTTGCTCAATTGCTCGAATATTGATCCAACTATCAATATTCAGTAATTCGTAGAATTGAGCAATATTTGCTCAGTTGCTTTAATATTGATTCACTATCAATATTTAATAATTTACCAGTAATTCGTCGAATCGAGCAATACTTGCTCAATTGCTCGATTATTGATCCAACCATCGATATCCAGTAATTCGTCGAGCAATACTTGCTTAGTTACTCGAATGTTCTACTGAGCAATTCGTCATTCATGCTCAATTCAACAAACCCTAGACTCATTGTCTAATCAGTCAATGTGACTAATCAAATACACATCTGTCATGCAGAGTCCACGATTCGTGAGACATCAATCACGTCACATGGGGGATATCAATTAGGGTTTTGTTCTGGCGGCCTACGGCACGTGAATTCATCCACGATGAGAATGTGAGTAAGTCGTGCAACGGTTGAAGGAGTTAGCAAAGTAGTGGGTGGACGGTTAACCAAGTCTCTGCATGACCTGGAACTGGTTTCACCACGATCTTCCACTTTCCCACTCTTTCACTCAAGAAACCGTCACACTTACAGGGATCAGGGTGTTCATCATTCTTGCAATATAAATAGGTCCAAATCGAGGACAACAGGGGAGGATCATCATTCGTCAACAACTCGATAAAAACTTATTCACAGAACTCAACTTCAGCAGTTCATCAAATTTGCAGAAACCTTCAACACATCCACAATCCTTGATCATCATTGATCCAACACAATTCTCAGCTTCCCTCCTACAGATCAACCCATCTCCCTCTTTGTGACCGAATTGACTCTGGAACGGTCATTATCTGGGTTTGGGACAGAGTCCTACAGATTGATCTCTCGAATCTAAGCACTCCCTTTACAGTGCATCTGTGTGAGGTTCAGCAGTTTGCTCGGTTGAGGAGTCTTGTTCACACGCTCGATTCTTCACTTTCCTAAAAAACCAGCAAACCGTTTTTCCCCATCCACAGATTGGAGACCACAGTGGGAGATTAATCTCTCGGTCGCAATTTCACATTTTCACAATATGGATGTGTTAGAGAATAGCTCGGTCGACCTCGCATGCGTTGCTATCTCAAGCATGTTTGTCAATGTTAGTGATCAAAACTATGAGTCTTGATTTCTAGCCTACATAGCTAAGTCTCGTACTAGGATAGAAAAGTGTAGTTGAGCTCAAGAACTTCATGGCGATTCATCATACAACGACAAAGATCTACTCAAGGAACCGTGGAACTTCATCAATAAAAAGGTATGTGGAGACTTGAACTTATCTATCACTCAAAAGTCTATCTCTTCTATCTCCTATTTCTTATGAGACAAAAGTCGTATGCTATATAGACTGGATCATACACATTTTATATTTCGAGCCGAGTATATCTCGCCTATCTATATCTCGAAATCATGTGTTGGTAAAGCGTTTCGCTTTTATCAAGTTTATCTTCACCTAGTGACGAAAGTCATGAAAAGTTTCAATTACTTTGAGAATTGCTCTGACGTGAAACGGTCTGTGAATAACGGCTATATAACGTCCTCTGAGAATGTCTCAATGATTGGAATGAGAGTTTAGATTACATAACCATGTATTTCTTAATCCGAAGTTTTCGAACTTTTTTGATTGAGAGAAACCGGAGGAATTGGCTTTGCCTAGTCCGCGAACTCAGTCCGCGAACTGACAGAAGTTCTTGTACCGAGAATTTCCGATGGGATTTTCCAAAAACTCGTTTGCGTGTAAGTCCGCAAACTGGCGAAAGTCTCTTTGCCGAGATTTTCTGTCGAGTTTGGAAAACTCCACCGGTTGTCTTAAGTCCGCGAACTTGTTTGTGAGCTTAAGAGGTTATGATCTAAAGATTTACTCTGAACATGAAACTTAAATTACTAAGGAATTCTTTATGCAAACCATGACTATAAAGTTCATGAGCCGATTCTATCGAATCGAATCATCTTTGTTTCAATTGTGTCTTGTGTAGTTACATAAGATCTCACAACAATTGAACAACTCTTTAACTAGTTCATTTGAGTCAATTGAACTAGTTATGGTGAAGAAGAACAAGGTTAATATGAAATGCTCATATGGTTAACCTTTTGGGTTACTATGTTGAACCAACATACACGTACACGTTTGGACATGGTTTTCACAAACCCAGTAAACGTCTACCCAAGTGTGTGATTGATTAATCTAGGCTGTTCTTCGGGAATATAAGACCGGATTATCAATTGATTCCTGTTCACCTTGATTTTATATCTTAAGATGGAACAAAACCTAGGGTTTATCTGTGGGAGACAGATTTATCCTTTGATAGACTTTTCTGTGTGAGACAGATTTGTTTATTATCAAGTCTGCGATTTTGGGTTGCAGCAACTCTTGGTTGTGGGTAAGATCAGCTAAGGGAATCAAGTGCGCAGTATCCTGGTGGATCAGAGGCGTAGGAATAAAACTGTACCTTGGATCGGTGGGAGACTGATTGGGGTTCAACTATAGTCCAGTCCGAAGTTAGCTTATAGTAGGCTAGTGTCTATAGCGGCTTAATACACTGTGTATTCAATCTGGACTAGATCCCGCGGTTTTTCTGCATTTGCTGTTTCCTCGTTAACAAAACTTCTGGTGTCTGTGTTATTTCTTTTCCGCATTATATTTTATATAATTGAAATAATACAGGTTGTGTGTTCGTGATCATCAATTGGAAATCCAACCTTTGGTTGTTGATTGATATTGATTGATCCTTGGACATTGGTCTTTGGTACCGTCCAAGTTATTCATTGTATTTGATAAAGACTCGCTATTGATTTTAGCTTGAGTAAAAATCAAATCAAGAGAGAGATATTAACTCCTTGAGATACTTTTATCTAGATTGATTCTGACTGTCTAGTTGATTCTCTAGCAAAGTATTTCGGATTTAGTCCATACAGATTGCTAAGCGAAATATTGGGTGGTGTTGTTAGACCACCGCTTTTTCAATTGGTATCAGAGTAGACAAACACGCTAAGACCTTATCAGTCAGTGTTTGTAGCGATCTGACTCTATGGACAGAGGTGCTATCTCTATTAACGTACCACCAGTCTTCGATGGATCCAATTACTTATGGTGGAAAATCGTATGCGAGCTTTTCTTCAATCCCGTGATTTTCAATCATGGGTATATCTGGTTAATGGCTATGATGCTCTCGTTGTGGCAGTCGGTGATGTAAACGTTCCCAAACCTATTGGTGAATACTCCGCTGTTGGGATAACTGCTGCAAAGAAAAATTCCGACGGTTTGAATGCTATCACACATTCCATTACCCCAAATCTTCAGCATCATGTGACAAACTGCACTAGATCTAAAGATGCTTGGGATATCTTAGAAACCGTATTTGAAGGCAACTCCAGTGAAAAGGATGCTAGGCTTCAAAACCTTAATTCCGATTGGGAGAACCTTCGTATGGAAGATGAAGAAACATTTGATGAGTTTAATCACAAAGTGTCTGAAATTGTTAATGCATCTTTTGCATTGGGTAAGACTATTCCTGAAAAGGACATTGTGATGAAAATTCTCAGATCGCTTCCATCTAGATACGAGTCTAAGAAGCATGCCACCGTTGAGGGGAATAACCTCGATAAGCTTTCCAGAAATACCTTGGTGGGAAAGTGAAAAAGCAGGGGTCTAACAACACCACCCAATATTTCGATTAGCAATCTGTATGAACTAACCCCGAAAAACTTTGCTAGAGAATCAACTAGACAATCAGACTCAATCTAGATAGAAAGTATCTCAAGGAGTTATTATCTCAATCTCTCGATTTGATCTTTACTCAAGCAAATAGAAATCTGCGGGTCTTTATCAAATAGAGATAACTTGGACGGTACCAAAGACCAATGTCCAAGGATCAATCAACTACAATCAACAACCAAAGGTTGTATTAGAGAAGTTGATGATCACGAACGCACAACCTGCATTATTTCAATTATATAAAATATAATGCGGAAAAGAAATAACACAGACACCAGAAGTTTTGTTAACGAGGAAACCGCAAATGCAGAAAAACCACGGGACCTAGTCCAGATTGAATACACATTGTATTAAGCCGCTACAGACACTAGCATACTTCAAACTAACTTCGGACTGGACTATAGTTGAACCCCTATCAATCTCCCACTGATACAAGGTACAGTTGTACTCCTACGCCTCTGATCCCAGCAGGATACTGCGTACTTGATTCCCTTAGCTGATCTCACCCGCAACCAAGAGTTGCTCTAACCCAAAATCACAGACTTGATAATAAACAGATATGTCTCACACAAAAAAGTCTATAAAAGGATAAATCTGTCTCCCACAGATAAACCCTAGGTTTTGTTCCGTCTTTAGATATAAAATCAAGGTAACATGAACCAATTGATAATCCGGTCTTATATTCCCGAAGAACAACCTAGATTAATCAATCACCTCTCTACAATCCTTCCTGACTACACAAGCGGATTGTCGAGGAATCACAAACAGTGAGACGAAGATGTTTGTGACTTCTTTATCTTGCCTATCGGAGAACTCTCACGATCTCAAGCCAATCAATCGATTGTACTCGTATGATAGAAGATGCAAGATCAGATCACACAACTACGATAAAGTAGTATCGGTCTGGCTTCACAATCCCAATGAAGTCTTTAAGTCGTTAACCTGATTTTAGAGAAGAAAATCAAAGGTTAATGGAGATCGACTCTAACGGGCGCACTAGTAGCACACAGACGTGTGGGGATTAGTTTTGCACAATGCTAGATGTCTCCTTTATATAGCCTTCAAATCAGGGTTTTGCCTTAGTTACAGAGAAATCATTATTCACCGTTAGATGAAAACCTGATTTAGATTCAAGCTAATATTTCTCAACCGTTAGATTGAAAATTTAGCTTGTCATACACACTTGGGTAGACGTTTACTGGGTTCGTGAAAACCATGCCCAAACATGTACGTGTATGTTGGTTCAACATAGTAACCCAAAAGGTTAACCATATGAGCATTTCATATTAACCTTGTTCTTCTTCACCATAACTAGTTCAATTGACTCAAATGAACTAGTTACAGAGTTGTTCAATTGCTATGAGATCTTATGTAACTACACAAGACACAATTGAAGCAAAGATGATTCGATTCGATTGAATCGGCTCATGAACATTATAGCCACGGTTTGCATAAAGCATTCCTTAGTAATTTAATGTTTCATGTTCAGAGCACATCTTTGGATCATAACCTCTTATGTTCACAAACAAGTTCGCAGACTTAAGTTAATCGGTTGAGTTTTCCAAACTCAGCAGAAATTCTCGGGATGAGAACTTCCGCCAGTTCGCGGACTAAGCACACAAACGAGTATTTGGAAAATCCCAGCAGAAATTCTCGGTCGATAACTTCCGACAGTTCGCGGACTTGGCAAGCCAATTCCATAACCTTCCCGATTTCTCTTGATCAAAAAAGCTCGAAAACTTCGGTTCAAGGAATACATGGTTATGTAATCTAAACTCTTATTTCAATCATTGAGACATTCTCAGAGGACGCTATGTAGTCGTTATTCACAGACCGATTCACGTCAGAGCAATTCTCAAAGTGATTGAAACTTTTCATGACTTTCGTCACTAGGTGAAGATAAACTTGATTAAAGCGAAACGCTTTACCAACACACGATTTCAAGATAAAAGATAAGTAATGAATGCTCAACTCGAAATGTCAAATGTGTATGATCTAGTCTATATAGCATACAACTTTTGTCTCATAAGAAGTAGGAGATAGAAGAGAGACTTTTGAGTGATAGATAAGTTCAAGTCTTCACATACCTTTTTGTTGATGAAGTTCCACGGTTCCTTGTATAGTTCTTCGTCGTTGTATGATGAATCGCCATGAAGTCCTTGAGCTCAACTACACTTTTCTATCCTAGTCCGAGACTTAGCTATGAAGGCTAGAAATCAAGACTTATAGTTTTGATCACTAACATTGACAAACATGCTTGAGATAGCAACGCATGCGAGGTTGACCGAGCTATGCTCTAACAATCTCCCCCTTTGTCAATTTTAGTGACAAAACTATTAATACATATGAAATATAAAAAAGATAAACTTTAGTGGCTCCTATTCCATAGTCTAATCTTCAACTTTCCTTGAAATCTTCGTCCTTCCAAGTACTCCAATGATCCCAAAGGTTGTAAGTTTAGCACCATCGTTGTTGAAGATCCGTAGCTATAACAATGATAGAAATCGAGATTCTCGATCATTATTATACAGTGTCATAGTATTATAATATAACATCAAAGTCCAATTGTATCACGACTTTAACAATAATACTACGGTGATATGTATCACTCCCCCTTAGTCAATGCTCCATCTCGATCATGGAAACCACTCCCCCTTACACAATGATCCGAAAACCATATGTATTTGTAGTGTGAACTACAATATTTCTCCCCCTTTTTGTAAATAAAATTGGCAAAGGTACAAGAATGGGATCATAATGAAATTTCCACAAGAGACATTTCATGACCAAAAGAAAAATACATACCAACTTAATTTAGATGCAATCTAATAGCCGAAGCTAACATCATTCATTAAGGAGTTTTAAGATACAAGATAACCCCTATAAAATTCCACAGCCGCAATCCCCGCAAGATATTACCATTAAGCACAAGTTCAAAAGAACTCTCCCCCATTTGATGTCATTCCCGAGAGAACAACAAGAGCGACCTTAATTTCGAAAGAAAATAAGGATTTTTGAAACTCTAAAGAGATACTAAAAAGATAACAACAACAATCCTACAGAAACTGACTGGAAAGTATCTACCGGGGTTTCAGACTCAATTTCCCAAAAGATAAGGATAAGCATAGGGGCAAGAGTCAATGAAACGTTTTAATGAACCAAAACAACACCAATAGACTTCCGAAAGTGTTGAAAGGTTGCAGTGTCTAAGGGTTTGGTGAGAATATCATCCAATTGTTGTTCGGAAGGCACAAATTCCATACTGATGATACCATTTTCATAAAGATCACGAATAAAATGGTACCTTATGTCGATGTGCTTTGTTCTTGAGTGCTCAATAGGATTCTCAGTAATTCGAATCGCACTGGAGTTATCACAAAAGATTTTCATTATCCTAGTATCAATTCCATAATCAGCAAGTATTTGTTTCATCCATAGGAGTTGAGTACAACATGATCCGACATTAATATATTCTGCTTCACATGTAGACAGGGATTGAGAATTTTGCTTCTTGCTATGCCATGCTACAAGATTGAGACCTACATAGTAGAAGCCCCTTGATGTACTTTTTTTTGTCTTCTACACAACCTGCCCAATCAGCATCAGAATAAGCAGAAAGATCAGCATTAGTATCAAAAGTATACGAGAGACCATACCAAGAAGTGTGATTTATATATCGTATGATTCTCTTTGCAGCTACAAGATGAGATTCTTTTGGATCCTCCTGAAACCTGGCACAACAACCAACACTGAAAGCAATATCTGGTCTAGTAGAAGTAAGATACAAAAGGCTACCTATAATGGATCGATATAATTTTTGATCCACTTTTGCTCCTTTCTCATCCCTGTGCAATTTACCAGTAGTAGGCATAAGAGTCAGTTTAGGAGATAACTTATCCAGACCAAATCTTGACACAAGATTACGTGCGTACTTCTCTTGGGATAAGTAAATACCCTCCTTATGTTGTTGAATTTGTAATCCTAAGAAAAATTTTAACTCACCAACATTGCTCATTTCGAATTCTTTAGCAAGGGAGACTTGAAAGTCTTTTGCAAATTTTTCAGAGGTTGATCCATAGATGATATCATCTACATAGATTTGAGCAACGACAACATCTTTCTCACTCCATCTGGTAAAAAATGTTTTATCAGCTCCTCCTCTTGAAAATCCTTTTCTAATAAGAGAGGTAGCGAGTTTCTCAAACCAGGCTCTTGGTGCTTGTTTCAATCCATATAACGTCTTTTTGAGCTTCATCACATGATCATGGAAATCAGGGTTTTCGAACCCTTTAGGTTGAGCAACATAGACTTCCTCTTTTAAAATTCCATTCAAAAACGTTGATTTTATGTCCATCTGAAACAATTTAATCTTGAGAAAGCAGGCATGGGCCAATAAAAGTCGAATGGACTCAAGACGTGCCACAGGAGCAAAGGTTTCATAAAAATCGATTCCTTCAATCTGTGAATATCCTTGAGCGACAAGTCTAGCTTTATTTCTGACAATTGTGCCATACTCATCAGACTTGTTCTTGAATATCCATTTGGTACCAACAATATTGACATTTGGAGGACAGGGTACACGTTCCCAGACATCTTGTCTTTCAAATTGATTTAACTCTTCATGCATTGCATTCACCCAAAAGGGATATTTCAGAGCTTCATTAATATTCCTTGGTTCCACCTGCGAAAGATAACAACCAAAATTGCATATATTTTGAAGTTGACCTCTTGTTTTGGCTGTAGAATCCCTTCCCCCAATAATGCTGTTAGGATCATGATTCCTTTGAACCCAAAGATGTCGTGGAGGAACACGTACTTGTTCATCAGGAATTGCTTGATCAGTGCTCTTCTCCTCGTCACTAGAAATGCCAGGATCAGTAACAGTTGGGATAACTTCAACTGATTCTGGAATTTCTTTGACTTTCTCAATTGTCTCTGTTGGAGGCAATTCAGCATGAGGATTATCTTGACGAAAGTTACTAATGTCATCGATGATAACATTAGCAGATTCCATCATGACTTGAGTTCTGAGATTAAAAACTCGAAAACCACGACTATCAGAAGCGTAGCCAAGAAAAATTCCTTCGTCACTTTTGGTGTCGAATTTTCCTTTCTGTTCTCTATCTTTCAGAATATAACACTTACTTCCAAAAACCCTGAGATAGTGTAGATGGGGTTTTCTTCCATACCATAACTCATAAGGAGTGTTAAGGGTTTTAGACCGCAAATACACACGGTTGATCAAGTAGCATGCTGTAAAGACAACTTCTCCCCAAAATCTTAAAGGTAAGTTTTTGTTGTGGAGCATTACCCTGACCATTTCCTGAATGTTCCTATTCTTTCTTTCAACAACTTCATTTGATTGAGGAGTAATTGGTGGTGAGTATTGTTGAATGATCCCCAGTTTGTCACAGAATTCGAATACCTTGGTGTCTTTGAATTCAGTGCCACGATCGCTCCTAATTTTCTTTAGTTTGCGACCTTGTTCGTTCTGGATCCTTTTAACAATAATCTTGAATTCACTCAGAGTTTCATTCTTATGAGATAGGAATGCAACCCAAGTGAATCTGGTGTAATCATCTACCATAACTAAAGCATACTTCTTACCGACAACAGTGGGTTGTTGAATTGGTCCGAAGAGATCCATATGAATTAAATCAAGTGGAGCTTTAGTGAGAATATCTCGTGATGATTTGTGGTGAACTTGCGTTTGCTTACCCTTTTGACATGCACCACATACACCTTCAATCTTTGCATTGATTTTGGGAATGCCTCTAACAAGTTCTTTGTTAATGATCTTAGTTAGAAGGCGATAATCGATGTGACCAAAACGCTCATGCCAAAGATGTGTAGATTCCACCTTAGTCAAATTGCAGCGGTTGCTAAACTGAGTATCAAGAAGATAACAGTTGTTTTTACCACGAGTTCCTTGAAAGATTACCTTCCCGGATTTGTCAACAATGTCACATCCATTCGCATTGAAGACAACTCGATGGCCCTTGTCGCAAATTTGACTAATAGAAAGAATATTAGCAGTCATACCTTTAACGTATACCACATCATCGATTTCTGGAACACCGGGTAGCTTGATCGTTCTCTTTTTGCTAATGTAGCAACAACATCCATCTCTGAACGTTACAGGACCTCCTTCGTAGTCAACCGATGATACAAACCAAGTGAAATCTCCTGTCATATGCCGACTACATCCACTATCAAGAAACCATTGAAAAGGAGATGTATATCTTAAAGCAAAGGCACCCATACTACTAGTACTTCTCAATTTAGAGTTTCCTGGTAGAGTTGTATGAACTTTTAGAGAGTCATGCAGTTGTTTAGCTTTCTTTAAAAGATTACTTGCAACATTAAGAGTCCTTTGAAAGGACATACAAACTTGTTGTATATGATCGGATGGACCACAACATGAGCCTATGATTTGAATATTGTCTGATTGGTTCCTTGTCATATCAATTTTCTCAACATCCTGCCGTTGATTACCATCTGACTTATGACTTTTCATGAGAGAGGAACAACTGAGATTTTTCAACCTTTCAAGGGAAGTATTTCCGGATATCAAATCCTTAAGAATCGCAATTTCAACAACAAGACCATAGTTGATCCGGATTTGTTCATCCAACCCTTTTTGAAGAGATATCAGTTTGTCAGACCTTTTCTTGCAGTTATTTTTCAAACCTGGTCAAGCGTTAATTGAGACTTTATAATCCATAGAGTCATATCGCTACAAACACAGACTGATGAGGTCTTAAACGTGTTTTCCTGCTCTGATACCAATTGAAAAAGCGGGGGTCTAACAACACCACCCAATATTTCGATTAGCAATCTGTATGGACTAACTTCGAAACACTTTGCTAGAGAATCAACTAGACAATCAGACTCAATCTAGATAGAAAGTATCTCAAGGAGTTATTATCTTAATCTCTCTATTTGATCTTTACTCAAGCAAATAGAAATTTGCGAGTCTTTATCAAAGAGAGATAACTTGGACGGTGCCAAAGACCAATGTCCAAGGATCAATCAACTACAATCAACAACCAAAGGTTGGATTAGAGAAGTTGATGATCATGAACGCACAACCTGTATTATTTCAATTATATAAAATATAATGCGAAAAACAAAAAAAACACAGACACCAGAAGTTTTGTTAACGAGGAAAACGCAAATGCAGAAAAACCCCAGGACCTAGTCCAGATTGAATACACACTGTATTAAGCCGCTACAGACACTAGCCTACTGCAAACTAACTTCGAACTGGACTATAGTTGAACCCCTATCAATCTCCCACTGATACAAGGTACAGTTGTACTCCTACGCCTATGATCCTAGCAGGATACTGCGCACTTGATTCCTTTAGTTGATCTTACCCACAACAAAGAGTTGCTGTAACCCAAAATCACAGACTTGATAATAAACAGATCCGTTTCACAAAGAAAAATCTATAAAAGGATAAATCTGTCTTCCACAGATAAACCCTAGGTTTTGTTCCGTCTTTAGATATAAAATCAAGGTAACAGGAACCAATTGATAATCCGGTCTTATATTCCCGAAGAACAACCTAGATTAATCAATCACCTCTCTACAATCCTTCCTGACTACACAAGCGGATTGTCGAGGAATCACAAACAGTGAGACGAAGATGTTTGTGACTTCTTTATCTTGCCTATCGGAGAACTCTCACAATCTCAAGCCAATCAATCGATTGTACTCGTACGATAGAATATGCAAGATCAGATCACACAACTACGATAAAGTAGTATCGGTCTGGCTTCACAATCCCAATGAAGTCTTTAAGTCGTTAACCTGATTTTAGAGAAGAAAATCAAAGGTTAATGGAGATTGACTCTAGCGGGCGCACTAGTTGCACACAGACGTGTGGGGATTAGTTTTGCACAATGCTAGATGTCTCCTTTATATACCCTTCAAATCAGGGTTTTGCCTTAGTTACAAAGCAATTCTTATTCACTTTAGATGAAAACCTGATTTAGATTCAAGCTAATATTTCTCAACCGTTAGATCAAAAACTTAGCTTGTCACACACACTTGGGTATACGTTTACTGTATTCGTGAAAACCATGCCCAAACGTGTATGTGTATGTAGGTTCAACATAGTAACCCAAAAGGTTAATCATATGAGCATTTCATATTAACCTTGTTCTTCTTCACCATAACTAGTTCAATTGACTCAAATGAACTAGTTACAGAGTTGTTCAATTGCTATGAGATCTTATGTAACTACACAAGACACAATTGAAGCAAAGATGATTCGATTCGATTGAATCGGCTCATGAACATTATAACCACGGTTTTCATAAAGAATTCCTTAGTAATTTAATGTTTCATGTTCAGAGCACATCTTTGGATCATAACCTGTTAAGTTCACAAACAAGTTCGCGGACTTAAGTTAATTGGTTGAGTTTTCCAAACTCAACAGAAATTCTCGGGATGAGAATTTCCGCCAGTTCGCGGACTGAGTACACAAACGAGTATTTGGAAAATCCCAACAGAAATTCTCGGTCGAGAACTTCCGACAGTTCGCGGACTTGGCAAGCCAATTCCACAATCCTCCCGATTTCTCTTGATCAACAAATTTCGAAAACTTCGGTTCAAGGAATACATGGTTATGTAATCTAAACTCTTATTTCAATCATTGATACATTCTCAGAGGACGCTATGTAGCCGTTATTCACAGACTGATTCATGTCAGAGCAATTCTCAAAGTGATGAAACTTTTCATGACTTTCGTCACTAGGTGAAGATAAACTTGATCAAAGCGAAACGCTTTACCAACACACGATTCCGAGATAAAAGATAAGCGATGAATGCTCAGCTCGAAATGTCAAATGTGTATGATCTAGTCTATATAACATACGACTTTTATCTCATAAGAAGTAAGAGATAGACTTTTGAGTGATAGATAAGTTGAAGTCTCCACATACCTTTTTGTTGATGAAGTTCCACGGTTCCTTGTATAGTTCTTCGTCATTGTATGATGAATCTCCATTAAGTCCTTGAGCTCAACTACACTTTTCTATCCTAGTCCGAGACTTAGCTATGTAGGCTAGAAATCAAGACTTATAGTTTTGATCACTAACATTGACAAACATGCTTGAGATAGCAACGCATGCGAGGTTGACCGAGCTATGCTCTAACAGAAA